>NC_140919.1:6176980-6190176 GCF_045865225.1 Trachurus japonicus | reverse complement strand
AATCTCTTTCAGTTTATGCAGCGCCTGAACCAGTTTAGACCAGGTGACAGTCTGGAAGAGCTGATGACCTCTGTAACACAGTCGTCTCTTCAGTTTCACTCTCAACACCTGAGACTCACTTCTCACTCTGGGCAATGCTTGTACAGTTTCCTGTACTTCAGAGGGGACACACACCACATTACCTCTTATTAAATTTTGTCTTCCTTTGGGAAGAGGAATTATCTTTGCAAACGGGATGCACTTGGCGATGAGATGTCTCTCCAAAATGTTGAGGTCACACAGTTCAGGTGGAATATCAGCAAGCCCCATGTTGTTGGCTGCAGCTAGAGACGGCATGGCTCCACGTTTCAGGTGATCGTGACAGGTGTGACAGATCCACTCTTTTCTCCTCTCATCTGGCATCGTGCACTGTTGTTCATTTCTGCAGACTTCATCACAAACATGAACATATTTACCAGTTAGACACGCTGCAACCACATTTGGATTTCTCAAATAGTTTGATCTCTTACACTGCTTCACCTGGTTTGGAAATGAGGCTTTTAAACACACGGTGCACACAAAGGTGGGACCAGCTTTAATTTGTGATCTGAACAAGGATATTGCCTCTGCAATCACACTGTTGTCTCTCTCTTCTGGTTGTCTAATGATCCGTCTGTATTTCTGCTTGATTTTCATTGCACATCTCATTTTGTGCATCGTTTTAAAAGCAAGATTGTTTTGATATCTCTCTCGCATTCTTTGCTTCATTAGTGCTCTGTGTTGTTAGTCTGTATGCCTGGTTACTGTAAAGCCTCCTAAAATAAAAACACCTCTGTTCTTTAAATTCAGAGTTTTTGCTGTATTTTTTTGTGTAAGCCAGCTTTTGCCTCTCCTTAAAAGCTGCATCTTGTCTGTACCTCTGTATGATGTTAAGCTTTTGCCTCTCCTTAAAAGCTGCATCTTGTCTGTACCTCTGTATGATGTTAAGCTTTTGCCTCTCCTTAAAAGCTGCATCTTGTCTGTACCTCTGTATGATGTTAAGCTTTTGCCTCTCCTTAAAAGCTGCATCTTGTCTGTACCTCTGTATGATGTTAAGCTTTTGCCTCTCCTTAAAAGCTGCATCCTGTCTGTACCTCTGTGTGATGTTAAGCTTTTGCTTCTCCTTAAATAGCTGCATCATACTTATACTTTTGTGTGATATACATTTGTTTCTGCTGTCTGACTTCATTGTTTGTTACATAACAGTCTTCATATGATTCTTTGTGCTTTTGTTTGATTTCTGGTTTGGCTTTGTATTGCTGTTTTTCTTTTCTGTGTAATTCATTACAGTACTTTCTCTTTTCATAACATTTCTTCTTTTCTCTGAATGTGTCATTTAAAGCATACTTTTCTCGTTGTCTCATTTTTTTGTCCTTTTGTGTTTCTTTTTTTGAGAGCATTTGTCTCTGCATGAATCTTCTCCTCTGGTTTTTAGACAGCTTGGACACTTTTTTCAAGATGTCAGATGAGACAGGTTGAGGTGCTTCAGTATCAGGCAACCTAATATGATCCTGTTGTGTCACAGTAGAAGTGATGTCAGTGGACAAACCTTGATGAAACATGGTGTCAGACAGATCAGCAGCATCATTTTCCTTTGAAGCAGCAGCCGAAGTGGATTCTTGGTGAGATTCATCATGAGCTGTTAGAGAAGTGACATTGGACTGGATTGGTGATTGTAGTTCAATTTCAATGTCAGTGGACGCTTCATCTTCATATTCAAGTATTTCATCACAGATGTCAGTGATGGGACTTAGAGTTGGCTCATTGAGAACAGGTGTTGTGTCAGTGTTCACTGTAATCGGTGCGTCAAGGCTGACTTCGTTGTGTTCGTTCATACTGAAAAAACTCCACAGGTTTCAGCTCATAGTTGCAGGAGGACTTGGTGCGCTTGTGACACTGTTTGATCCTGTTGATGACGTCACGGAGATGTGAAAATGTCACCATGATGGCACAACCAAAAAAAGGATCTGGTAAACCAGTTTCTCCTCTGGAGTGTGGGTCAAAGAAACCATACCTGCCAGATCTGGTTCTGAACACTGCAATGCATGCACCTTCCATAATTAGCAAAGCGTACTGCACTTCTGACAGAAGACAGCTCATTCCAGCTTCTAGGTCACGAAAGGAATCAACATATTCACTACCAGGTTGTCCTAATGTGCCGTAACGAGACAGCTGAGTCATGTTTACATAATACACATTTCTGCGTGCAGTCACGATGTCAGGGATTTCATCTGTAGCCAAGTGGACGGAGTCAGGAAACCTTATCATGGCTTCACCATACAGAGCATTACCTTTGTCCAAAACACAGTTGAGGTCTGCTGTCTGGAAGTGTTCGTCCTCATAAAGACAGGCTAGAAACATCAGAGAGTTACATGTACATTGCCTATTACTGTATTCACCGTATTTATAGTGATTCTGGCTGTAGGATGCACGGACTCTGATCTCAGTGGGCCGGTTGATCACGTTAGCACTGTTAGCATGAGAAGCTGCAGCTACACACAGATTATCAGTTTGTCGTCCTCTCTTTAAGAGGTCACCATATGAAACCTGAGATGGACCTGGTGCGTCATGTTGTCTACGAGACTTTACCTGGTTAATGTGAGAACATTCTGCTTCAAGTGGTGTCTCACGGGGACGTTTACCCTTTAACACATCTGCATAAGAAGCTTTTGGTGCAGCTGAACCACCATGTTGACCTCTGGCCTTAGCAACGTTAGTCTCAGCATGTTTCTTCTACACACAAGGAATCAGTGGGATGTCTCTCTTTCACCACATCTGCACAGGAAACGTTGGGACACAGGAGACTTCTGTTGACCTCTCGGTTGCACAGATGGCCGGGAACCGTCTCCAACTCACTGCTCTGTGGACGAGGACTTTCTGCTTGGACATCATGAGACTCCTTCTGCCACCGGAGTTTTGCAGCTTGAGACCTTGTGTTCTTCCTTGGCATTGTTGTTAAGAGTTTAAAACCACAAATAACCACTCAGATCAGATACAGATTCTGTATTAGTGCTACCTTTAGACTTTACTTGTCAGTATGTACCAGAGTGAAGATTAAGTGTTCCTTAAAATTATTCTATTATACCGTATGAACTGGGTTCCCACTGGTGTCAGCAAATGTAAATCTCTGGGAAAATATATTAAATTTACAACTATGAGAGGATTTAAGACTGATAAAAAAAAAAAAAACCTCTAATCAGAGTTGAACACAAGCTTATCAGCCAAAATATCAAAAAGGTTAATGTAGTTTTTTGTTTTTTTCCCAAGGGACTTGGGCAGGATGATCACAAACCACTTATCACAATGTTTGTAAGATCAAGAAGCTTCTTTCTCTGTCAGAGAGGACACTATACTAATTACAACAATAGCTTTAAATACTTATCAAATACCAGTATCAGTTGTTCTCACAGATCCTTGTCTGTTTATTTGACTTACCAGTAGAAAAGAAATTAATGCTGTTATGATTTATTATGTTCCTGAACCTTTGGCTATGTTTTATGTTAAAAAGTGAGTGAGAGTGTGTGATGACAGGCAGGTGCTGTTGCTCTTCAGCCACGGGTTGATTCAAGGGTGTGTGTCTGCAAACCAGGGACAGCTTCTCCAAATGAATCCAGGTCCTCTGTACAGGTGTCTGTTTTTTATTTCAGGATCAACAGGTTAAATAACAATAAAACGCGTGTGTACAATACAGTTACTGAATCACCAGGAGACTGTTAAATAAATGTGATATTTGCAGTCAAACCTGAGTACAAACCTGCAGATGTCCAAAATGAGTGAGCAGGAACAGACTGAAGACTAGATACAGTGCTCTTTTACTTTACAAGTTCTTCAGTACAGTTAATTATCTTTTCTTAATTTGTGTATATTTATCAAGAATTAAATATTAACTTTATGCAAGCACTGTATTCCAAAAGTCAATACTCAATTATTTATGTATTTGGAGATCAAGGATATTTGCACTGATCTCAATCAAATAAGCCAAAGTTTTTATCTACAAATGAGAAGAAAAAAAATTGGGGGGAAGTTTTCTTAACCCCTCTGAGTTTACTCAGATAGTACTACTCAAATAGTTTTTGACCAAATACAATATCCTAATGGGATATGCCAAATTAGGAAACAATATATAATATAGTTATCAATTAATGATGAGGAGAGAGAGAGACAGGACAGACAGAGCGTGAGAGTGGAGAGATTCTCTCAGTGCTTGTAAAAATAGACAGATCCAGCAACACTGCCAGGAAAATCTGAGCGTTGTCTCAGAAGGTATGAGCTTTCAAAAATTCACATCCAACTGGTAAAATTCACATTCAGCTTGATAAATAGGGCAGCTTTGTCACCTTGAGCGGTACGCTACCAGTGAACAAAACTTATGACCTCACACTGCGAACCGTCACCAGTGCTTCGGCCCAAAAGGTGAGTGGGACAGTGAGATAGATGGAGGGAGATAAAGACAGAGATGGTTTTATCCGACAGGAGAGACAGAGACCAGCAAGCGCAAGGGAGCAGAGAGGAGGCTTCACAGTAACAGAACAAACTGTCAATGATCATCCAAAAGAGAGAGTGGTATAGAAAGAGGCTTTTATGAGGGGGTAGATGGCTTGTAATGACAGAGGAGAGGGGAGAGGTGATGCACCACTGGACAGGTGGTGGACAACAGGACCTGGAAGAAAAGAAAACACTGTTACTTTACATTCGACAGCAGTTTCAATGGGTTAGAAGTTAAAGGTACAATATGTAAGAAATCTAAAGCAACTGGCTGTAAAAGCGTCCTAATATGTCACAGAGACTCAGGAATAATGTTCATATAACATACTGAGCTCACCAACAACCATCTTACAGCCAAGATATTCACATTAAAATTGTTTTTCAGCTGGGAGATAAAACGAGGTTGTGAAAAAAAAGATTGTTTTCTATTATCGGTTATTATTTATATTTGCTTGATATCACATGGTAGAAATAAGCGGCTTGTCGCTCTGTCGTTTAATAGGCTACACAGCTTGCTGTTGTGAGCATGTAGCCTAGTTAGTTTGAGCTGCTGCTGAAGCTGAAGCTAAAGGGAAGAATTACAAAGTGAAAGTTAGAAAAGAGGGAGGAAATGTGGCGAAATGGAGCCGATGGTAAATGAAGTGATTGTGAACGTGTGGAGCGGTTCATGAGAGGAGTCTGTCCCGGTCAGGTCGCCGGTGTCCGGTCCTCATGTTTTATGATCCGACGTCAGAAAGCCGGAGCGGCTCACGTCGTCTATTCTGCCGTAAGACGTCTCATATGTTGGCTCATAGAAATGCGCGGTTTGCGGGCACATCCACAAAGACGCCGTAGACGGCATGAATTACACACACTAAGGCTCCGGTAGATGCGGGGTTACAGTGTGTGTGTCTGTGTGTGCGTGTCTGTGTGTGTGTCAGCGCACACACACAGCGTCGGATAATAATAATAATAATAATAACAATAACTTGCAGATCACCTGAGTGACGTGAACTCCGCTTGTAGTTACTATGAGTCAGAGCAATAAAACAATGAGGTTGTTGATGAATATGTAGCTTTTCTCTCTGCTTTGAGACTTTGAGACTGACTGAGTGAGCAGAGCGGGTTAGCGTGTCGCTGTCTGGCAAGTCTGGTGGGTAGGGGAGGGGGGACAACGCGCTTTTGAATTTGACTGCAGCAACAATTTTGGCCACATTCTTACATATTGTACCTTTAAAAGAGGATACTTCCAAATATTGTAGACACAATATTTTTGATAATAATACTACCTGATAAAATGATTCATTTGAGATCTTTAGGCTGTCACTTGTATCACATGTATTGTGTTGACACTTTGCTTTGTATTGCATTATTCACATTTTCTGTTATTTAGCACATTTAGCTTCACTGATATAAATTATGAAGAGGACAAAGTCATAGAAAAATCTGGGGTCTCATAAACAAAACTTGAACCTGTACAAAAACTTTGTGTATGCCATGTTTGCTTACAGTCAGATGTATTAATAACGAAATGTATAAATGTGTTGTCAGTCTCCTTGAGTTAGACCGTGCGCAGTATAAGCACCACGTTGTCATGAAAAGTGTGTCAACTTACCATCAAGCTTTCAGGGAGCCTGGAGTTGAAGAAAGGGGCGAGGCCAGCCAGAGAGTGGAAAAGGAGCGAGAGAAGATATTTTACACTCTACACAAAGTCTTAACATTTTATAATTCATTTTAATTCTCATGTTCGATAAGGAATTACTTTTATCAAGAATTATACATTCTAGGTTAGGTTTGTGTGTGTTTTCTGTTGAGACAGTCATTCTAATCTGCACTGGTAAGTGATCACACCATATCAATATCATCATAAAATTATAAAAATGCCATGGAGAGGACATGAGTGTGTTGTCTTACTTTCCGGTTCAATCTGGAGTTTGCAGCATCTATGGTGTGGGGGTACAGAGGGGACAGAGAAAGAAAGGAGTGGAGAGTTCAGCACAGTGCATTTTAATCAAAATATTTACATATCAAATCATCATATCTGTGGAGACCCCATGTGCCACCAAGGCACGAAGTGGATAGAGAGAGACATATCAACATCTTGTTGCAAGGTCTCAGTCGAGTTTCTACATAATAATTTAGTATTCAGTTTTTTGCAAAATGCATGGCCTGGCTACAACACTTGGTGGTTAACTGTTGTCTTTATAGCAGTGCAGTGTTTCCTCTACATTCATTTAGGAGTGGCGGCCCGCGGGTTTGATTGTCGTGTCGGACGTTGCGTTTGAGTGCTAGCGGAAAAGGGCTCCGCTGGAGGGGGGGTTGACGGCGACGACAACGGCACAGCAGAACGATCCTGTGTAGGAGCTGTCCATGGTTACTTAATCAAAAGTCTCCTGAGGCTATCAAACAAAGACAACTATGGACTGTGGAAATTTGAATACGGTGGTTAAATCCAGAAGTTATCATGACAGAAACCGTATGTTGTGGTCAAAAAAAAAAAAGGAAGAAAAAAAGATTTTGATTCGGTGGAAACGGGGGGGCGGGGGGGGGGGCGCCAACTCCTTAAAATAATCCTAGACGAAACACTGCAGTGTCATGAGAATGCCCTTCACATGTAAACAATGCATGAGCTATGGTCAGTCATAAGTCTCAGTGCTGAAAGGTAAGGATGTTTGAAGTCATATGTTTCCCATAGACATACAATGTGTTTGAACTTACCAAGGGACAGCCTGCATTTGCCAGGACGGAAAAGGTGGCCAGAGGGAGTGGACAAAGAGAAAAGACACATTTTAGTTTCCCTCCAGTATTTCAGTATTAGGTTAGCTCATTCCAATGTAGTTTTCAAAGGACCAACTGTCGTCACTGCAATTACTCAAACGTGAGGTGCTGTTGCTTTTACAGTGCAGTACATGACACATAAAATTATTAAAATCAATATGAAATACTCATAGGACATATAAATATGAGGTATTTTGTTAAGCTCAGTTTCTGTGTCTGTAACTTACCAACCAAGGCGCAGAGTTTTGACAATATTGTCTGTGTAAAAGAGACAAAAGATGAGTTCAAACCAGTCTCTTTATGCAGCAGGCTATTATTAACTTCTCTGTGACAAGAAACAATATGTTATTGTCTTGTGTGGACACATGTGGTATGCACTTAAACCTACACAACAACCAACACATGCAGTGCTCCATCTCAGCTCCCTGCTTTTTCTAGATGCTTAAATAATACAATATGATATAGTGCATTAATGAATTGTTACTGATAAATGAGACCAAACGTCCCCTCTAAACAACTGTCTGAACAAAGTTGTTTGCTTTAATCACCTCTCAAATAAACATTTATGTTCTCAAGAAGTTTAAAGATCCCCGTGTGTGTGCGTGTGTGTCTTCATTGACCAACACAAAGGATGCAGGGGACACATAAGTCACATACACAGGGAGATGTGACAATGACCCATAGCCGTGACACGTCATCACTGCCGCCCGTCTGAGGGGCAGGACTGCCCAGTCCTCAGTCCTGACCCTCAGACGGGCGGGATAAAAAAAAGAAGAAGAAAAAAGACTGGGAAGAAGGCTGGTTGGGGCTAGCTAGTTAGCAGCTACTTAACTGCAAAACTCTCCTACAATTTCATCCTCGTCTCATAAATAAATTACGGATCAAACAACAGAGACAGCTTTGCACTGTACCACGCCAGTTAACTGAATGAGCTGGTTGAAGAACCTCTTTGTTTTTGTCCCCATGACAGCAGGCGTTAGCATCATAGACGGTTAGCATTAACGGCTATGCTGAGGTTAGCATTAGTTGCCAGGCAAAGGTTAGCACGTTGCTAACACGGTTTTTACTGTGGTTTAACAGGGAAATGTTTCGCCCCTTGATTTCTTTTAAGTCAGTTTAAGCCTTAGGCCAATCGTGGTATCACAGTGAAACGGGGAAAAAAAGGCATTTCTAACGTTTTACAGTTGTCAGTTAGAACCTCTCAGTCACCTACCTAGTTACCTACCGTTGAGACCTCAGAGCAGAATGACGTCAGCTCTCGTAAACAACCGTTAGGACTGGATGAGGCGTTTAAGTGTACTCGGAAATTCCAAACTCACACTGGGAAAAGCTGTACATTTCGCTTCTTTAGGCTATTTTATTGAAACATCAACATATTATCACGGTTGCAGACAATTTATTCATAACATTAAAATGATTCCAGTTGAAGTTTTGAATTATGGGGGTTTATGTGTGACTCATTTTAGCTGATAACCCATTTTACCTGAACAACGGTCATCTCCTACCGAGTTGCATTCAAGAACCTGTTTTCAGTGACGGAGATTAGACGACCAGCTGGTAGCCTTCTTAAACTGATTCTCTTTTTCTATTGTTGTGACGCGTTTAGTTTTTATTTTGTATTCCTGTATTTTAATGTTGTTTTACTGTTAGTGTGTGTGTGTGTGTGTGTGTGTGTGTGTGTGTGTGTGTGTGTGTGTGTGTGTGTGTGTGTGTGTGTGTGTGTGTGTGTGTGTGTGTGTGTGTGTGTGTGATCCAGGGCCGGCCCGTGGCATAAGCCGTATAGGCAAATGCTAAGGGCGCCGTCCATCCAGGACACACACAAAAAAAGTGTAACTTTCACTATTTTTTATAACTAGTTGACTTGCTACTATTATTTCTTAATACAAAAAATAATCCCACGTTAATTTAAATGCAAAGCAATACCTGTTAAAAAGTAATACTATAGGCTAATAGGCCTATGTTACAACATTACTTATTAAGTCGCCCCCCCCCCTCTCTCCCCCACATGCCCATTGGTACATGCCCTCCGCTCCCCCCGCAGTCACACACACAGCAGAGGTACCTGTCTACAGTGGGGATGCTTTCAAGCCGTTTTCTTGTTAGAAACGCCACAATTTTAATTAGATGTGTGGATACTTGGTTGCATTAATCCTCAAAGTCGGCGCAAATGCCGGCTCGTTTGCGCGACCGTCTCGATATGTTTTTGTTAATATTTCGGTCATTTTACGCCACCCTTGACGACCTGTCAATCAAAAGAACAGCTGTGAACCCGCAGCATCATTAGGAGAGAGAGAGAAGCAGTGAGGAGGGGTTGGGTTGGAGGAGGATGACGGTGCTTCAGAGGCTGAAAGTTCTGACTCATTTGATGAGGAAGATATTGAAAAAAGAAGAGAGGGTTGAGACTTCAGCCTGCTCAGACAGCAGGGCCACAGCTCCAGCTCTGTATACAGACCCGCTGAGCTCTCAAACCATTTTTTTTTTTTTTTACCTCTCAAACAGCACCACAGTGACAACACATGGAGGGTACATTATATAGGTTAAATATTGTACATTTTGTGTTTTTTGTCTGTTTAGTTGATATTTTGTTTGGAGAGAAAAAGCTAATTTCTCATTTAGGGCTACACACATCTCATGAAGTTTGAAATGTCAAGTCAATATTTAGCTTCTTTTATTTTACATTTGAGACATTTGGTGAAAATAGAATGACAGATAACATTTATGCTCACAAAGCAATTTAACAAAATTTCATTTTAACTTGTTTTCCACACTTACATTATCTATTAGCCTTTATTCAGACAGTAGGCTATATTCCACTGCTTTTGTGAAGCTAAGACTTATACCCATTTCAAGCATCACAACAGGTTATTCTCATGACTGTAGAGAGACTCATTTTTTTCATGTCTTCACCCAGGATTTACTCAATGAAATTTTACTGATTGTTGTGCAAGTTGTGTATTTCGGGGTCAGAGGGGGCATACAGATACACTGCTACATGTACGTTATCATTATAATCATTATTGATCATTGTTGGGGGGGGGGGCGCCTGGGAGTAATCTCGCCTAGGGCACCAAAATGGCTAGAGCCGGGCCTGGTGTGATCACATGAAGTTACCTGTGTGTGTGTATTTAAAAATGACAGTTTGAAAACATTGTTGGACTATTAGGCTATTTGAAACAATATCTGAAGAGTAAAAGTAGAACATTTAAGTCTGAAGAGTTGAAGTGCTCCAGCCCCCTTTTTACCAGTAAGTTTCTGTACCACTGTGCATGCTCTGATGCTGTTCTGAACTGCTTATGACAAAAAAAAAAACTAAGTGTATGCTGGAGTTTCTTTGGCTTTCATTGATTGCTAAAATACTACTGGTTATATGAGGCCACAACAGTTTGACAGAGACTTCATGTATGTATGGGAGGGGGTGCGGTTACACTACAACTTAGGAATGCACTTTCAGTAGTGAAGAATAGGGTAATTAGGCCTACCTGGTAGATACGCAGTAATTGTATATTGTAAATTTTAAACCCGGTAGTTAAAAATATTTACGTGATATTTATCTGGTAAACACCAACAAGTTATATTTTCCTGACAACTACCTGGTATTTACACAATAATTACCTGGTAGATATCCTGCAATTGCATATTGTAGACTATTAAACCAATGAATGTGTCCATATGTAACTAACTACCAATTATTTACCTGGTAGTTACCTGATATTTACCTGGGAAATACCAATAAAATACTGGGTAATTACATTTAATTACCTGATATTACTTAGTAAATACATTTAATTACCTGATATTACTTAGTAAATACATTTAATTACCTGGTTATTACTTAGTAAATACACTTTATTACCAGGTAATTACCTGGTAATTACTAGACTGTAAAACGAAGGGTTATCCCAGAGGGATAGTTGAAATTACTTCACTATCCCGGCTGCTTGTACAGGTCCTATTGGTCTTAAGCCAAGTGAGTTTTCAGTAGGTCAGTAGTAGGTAGTAGTAGGTTCCTGTAACCGGGCAACCATCACCCCTCAACCCCCCCTAACCCCCAACCCCCCCCCCCCCCACCACCACCCCACCAGTTGCTGCCCTGTTGCTGTGGTCCCCCTCTCCCCTAATCCCCCATTGGCTGCACACGCAGCCAATGGAAGGCTTTCCTCTTTTCCTCACCATGACGACATCACTCTGATTGGTCCTTTGTCTTGTCTTTTATACCATAAACTCCCGCCCATATTCCTCTTCCATCATTATCATCCAGGTAAGAGGCTTTTTTTTTTTTTCTTTAAAAACTAGCTTGATTTTTAATCTAAAATTTGACCATTTAAAATTAGGGGTAACTTTATAAAATCGATTTAATTAATTAATTAATTAAATAAATTTTATTCCAACCATTGTTTAACTTACATTTCACTTGTGAAAATAATGTCAATTGCCGGAAACATGACATTTTTCCCATTTTTTTCCTCCATCCCATCACACCAACAATAAAGAAAAGAACCCTAACAAAAGAGAAAGGTAAGAAAACGATTAACACCTTGATTTTCAATGTTTATTTCAGATATAACATTATTATAATTTTTGTGTGTGTGAATAAAGGGATGATGATGATGAAAAAAAATTATTTGGCACTAATAAACCATATAATATGAGCCATTGTGAACTAAAATTTCTATGTAGTTAGTAACATGAATCAAAATTAGGCAGCAATGGCCTTGTCAGTGTCACTGAGTTAATAATTTTCATAAGTTTTTTGTAATTTATTTTATCAGAGAGGTTGTGGCAGAGACGCCATAGTGATAGTGCAGTTTTTCAGAACTTCCCGCCACTCACTCTCTTCTCGCCAGACGTGCGAATGAGTTGTTGACGTCACACTGCTTTTTTTCCCTAGCAACAGTGCGTCACAGCGGGCGCTTCGCGCCATTGGCTAGACCCGCGAATAAGTTGTATACGTCACACTGCTGTTGCTGTGAGGGTTTGTCCCTTATTGTCCTCCCTGCCTTTTTAATTATAGGTATACTGCCATTACTAATAATACCGTTAGTTAACTTTGATTGATTTATTTATTTTTGTTGATACTTAATATTAATAATATTAATTCATATTGGAGCACCTGTCTGCTGTTACCCGTTTTCAATAAAGTTCATTGGAAAAAAAAGAAGAAGCTACGTTTCTCCCTTTTTATACAGTCTATGGTTTCTCCCTTCACCAAGTGCTAAAATAAATCACAAAAACTAAAATGATGACTTACATATTTAGTCGGAGGTTGTGGCTCGTAGTTTCGATGTCTTTGTTTTTTAATCTAATATTGACGGGATATATTCTATATAAGAAAAACAATTTGAGTAAGCTGTAGTAGTGATGATGGCCTAGGGGTTATGATCTGTGACTATCAATCAGTTTTACTCCTTGCGACCCTGGTTCGATTCCTGGCCCCGACACCTTAGCTGCCTTCATTTATGATTTTTAATTACTCTTACAGTAATAGAATGCGGATTGAGGAAAAAAAAAAGTAGAAGCCACGTTTCTCCCTTAACCAAGTGCTAAAATAAATCGCAAAAACTAAAATGATGACTTACATTTAGTCCGGGGTTGTGGGGGAGAGTAGTGTGAGGCCGAAGATGACAGGTGGCAGTGACGGTGCGCGGAAGTTGATTCGAAGCTTTTCAAAATAAAAGCGAATAAACCGGAAGCACATATTTTTCGTTCCCCATATATATATATATATATATATATATATATATATATATATATATATATATATATATATATATATATATAAATATACTTATATATATATATATATATATATATATATATATATATATATATATATATAGGTAAATATAATTTAAAAGCGAGTATACCAGAATATTTAAGGTGCCAGCATATTTATTTCTAATTAATTTTATAGTTTGTAGTTTTTAAGTAATCCTTAA
>NC_140919.1:6126980-6171980 GCF_045865225.1 Trachurus japonicus | reverse complement strand
GAGCAACATTACCTTTGTCCAAAACACAGTTGAGGTCTGCTGTCTAGATGGCTATTCATCCTCATAAAGATATGTTAGATATATGATAAAGGTTTGAACACAGTAGAAATATCGAAAAAGCAGAGCAATATCACTTGAATTGTTAAAGATTAGTATAAAGAAAATGAGAAATTGATGTCTCCTCAAATACATTAAAACTGACAGTTTGGAAACATTGTTAAACCAGTAGACTAACTAATACAGATGAAAGAATATCTTAAGAGTAAAAGTACAACTGAATTGTTTTAGATAAGTGTAAAAAATGTGTCTAAAAGTAGTAGAAATATTGAAAAATGAATACTTGCTTTTGAGGAATGAACGATCCATTGTGAGCAAGTGACACACTTTTGCATGATATCCACAGTTTTGTTCTGAGTAATGCAATAGCTGTTGTGCAAATGCACCAAAGCTACTGAGAAAAACTGTAAATGGCCAAAGAACAAATTTGCCAACAACTGATAAAGATGTGTGAAGCAGTGATGAAATAGTTCAAAAAGCAGTTCATCTTAGATCAAGCACAGTGTTACTGTAAAGAAAAGGAGGCAGAGGAGGAGAAGAGGAAGAAGAAGAGAAAGAGGTAGGAGAAAGGGAGAATAGAAAGGAAAGAGGGGGAGAGAGAGCAATAAAGGGACAAAGACACAGGGTAAATAGAAATAAATAAAGATAGATAGATAGATAGATAGATAGATAGATAGATAGATAGATAGATAGATAGATAGATAGATAGATAGATAGAGAGATAGATAGATAGATAGATAGATAGATAGATAGATAGATAGATAGATAGATAGATACTGTTGAATAATATCAAACAAAACAAAGAAAGAAGGAAGTACAAAGACAGAGAAAGGGGTAGAAATCAAGAAAGAAATAAGTAAAAAGACAGAAATAGGGTAGAAGAAAGAAGAAAAAGAGAAGAGAGAGAGGGGGATGATAGATATAAAGAGGTAGATAGATAGAGAGGGAAAGACAGAAAGACAAAAAGAGAAATAGTAAAAGAGAAAGACAGAAAGAAAGAAAGAAAGAAAGAAAGAAAGAAAGAACGAACGAACAGATACAGATGAAGGGACAGATAGATAGATAGATAGATAGATAGATAGATAGATAGATAGATAGATAGATAGATAGATAGATAGATAGATAGATAGATAGATAGATAGATAGATAGATAGATAGATAGACTTGACACATGTTAAAAGCTGCGTCCAATGTCCTAGGCTCCACCTGTACTATATATAGAGGTGGAACGGTTAAACGTTTAGAAATTACTTAAATTGTTGAAGATTAGCATGAAGAAATTGAAAAGCTGGAGTCTACTCAAATATAGGCCTATTTAAAAATGATAGCATGAAAACATTGTTGGACTATTACTAATATAGATTAAACAATATCTAGGTGGTTGGAAATTATTTGAATTGTTGAAGATTGTGGTGAAAGAAAAATTAACATTTTAAGTACACTCAAATTACTCTAATAAAAATTATATGTGTGTTGGATATGTGTGTATGGTCAGTGTGTGTCCGTGTGTGTGTGTGTGTGTGTGTGTGTGTGTGTGTGTTGGATATGTGTGTATGGTCAGTGTGTGTCCATTTGTGTGTGTGACCGACAGACAGTCAAATAGAGAGAATGTGTGTGCGTTGCCATGGTGACGTTGCCATGGTGAGGTTACCATGGTGAGGTTGCCATGTTGAGGTTACCATGTAACTGTTGGCTGGTGGCTTTAAGGTATGGTGGCAGCTTTAACCATAGGCTTTAACTGCTCTGTGACACCCTCAAACAGATCTAATGTACGACAAATCTGTACTTAGTACGAGCAAAAGGTATACATTTTCCGAACCATAAGACCTTGCTGAACGCGTCCATGTCACTTTGGTGTTTCTAGAGTAAAAATTGTTGATTGGGTCGCAGGTTGGAAACTTTGGGACGTTTAGAAAATCAGCGCCTACTTTTGAATGGGAGTCAATGGGAGGAGAGAGGGAACTCGCTGCACTCGGAGGCTCCCAGTTTAAATTGTGTTCGTCTCTCTGGTTTTTTGAGCACATGAAGAGATCAAGGATGAGCTTGTCTACAAGCATGCCCGAAATTATGTGTGTAGAGTGTAATCTGTGGCCGTGCTGGCAGGATAGAGAGAAAAATGTGAGAGGATTTTTAGACCCTCTGTCACTCTACCAACTGCCAACGTCCGAACATTCCGTCCCATTGACTTTCATGTTAAATCTGAATTTTGTCAGAAATTTTAATGATTTTAAAACTATACATATATCTGAAACTGTTGAAGATATCAATAAGCTGAGATATAGCTGAATAGTTGAAAGGTTTGTGAACAGTTTAAAAGTTGAATGAAGTCTGTAGCTGAAAGTATGCTGAAGCTATTAGAGGCTGAATGAAGCAGAAGATTTGAAGAGTTTGAAGACTGTTTCAATGTATTCCTATGGGAAAAAAATTGCAGAAAAAGTTAAATATTTTAAAAAGTATAAATAGTATGAAAGAGAAAAATAATAGCATAAATGTCCTGAAAAAGCTGCACGTTTTGATATATGAATTGTTGAAATAGCACAAAGTATGAAGAAGGAGTTAAACGCAGAAAAAGGGAAGAAGACTCAGAACTAGAAAAAGATAGCATTTCCTGCAGAAAATGCGTGTGAATGCTGAAAGCAGCTGAACGCTATTGCTGAAGCAATGCTGAATGAGCTGAAGAAATTGTTGAATCAATGCTAAATTAGTTGACGAAACTGCTAAAGCAATGTTGAAAAGACTAATGCTAGAGTAGAGTAGAGTAGAGAGTAGAGGAATACTTTATTCATCCCTAGGAGGGAACAAGCTGAAACATATAACTTGTAGTGTGAGATGAATGCCTTTTTAAAGGTAAAAAGCAGTAGAAATGCTAAAGGGAGAAGAAAACATTGAAATTCTGCATGTTTAAATGTAATGGTTAAATAGTTTAAATCTGCAGCTAACCTGACAGGAAGGACAACTGATGAACCAGCACTAACATAGCCGAAGCAATGGCTGAGAATATATTTAAAAGTAGAAGATGTGAGACTTTGTATGAAATGGCTGGAAAATTACTTGAATTGTCAAAGAAGAGTTTGAAAAATTCCTGAATTTGGAAAAAAGTTAATGCCTACTGAAATACATTGTAAACTGACAGCAGAAGAACATTGTTGAAGAATATAGATCGAGCATTAGCTGAGGAGTAGAACATGTAAACAGCGGGTTTAATGGTGTGAAATGGTTGAGAAGAGCCTCAGTAGTTTAGGATACGTGTAAAACAATGTGTTCAACATGACCAAAATGGGGAAATGTGTATTTTCAGTTTAAATAGCTAAAGAACAAAATTAACAGCAACGAGTCCATTAACTACAACAGGAAGATAGAGAGGTACATACAAAACAGTCAGACAACTGTAGGAAAAGTGTGTGTGTGTGTGTGTGTGTGTGTGTGTGTGTGTGTGTGTGTGTGTGTGTGTGTGTGTGTGTGTGAGTGAGTGAGGAAGATATACATAAAGTTCTGACCTGACAACTGTATGAAATGTGTGTGTGTTGGACGTGTGTGTCTGTTTGTGTATGGTTAGTGTGTGTCCATTTGTGTGCGTGTTTGTTGTGTGTGCATGTGTGTCTGTTTGTGTGTAATTGTGTAAATTGTGTATGTGTTTGGTAAGTGGTTGTATGTTTGTTGGGTGTGTGTGTGTGTGTAGGTGTGTGTGTTTGTGTGTGTGTGGTAGTTAGTGTGTGTCCATTTGTGTGTGTGTTGGATGTGTGTGTATGGTGAGTGTGTGTCCATTTGTGTGTGTGTCTCCATTTGTGTGTGTGTGTGTGTGTATGGTGTGTGTGTGTGTGTGTGTGTGTGTGTGTGTTTGTAGTAGTTAGTGTGTGTCCATTTGTGTGTGTGTGTTGGATGTGTATGCATGGTGAGTGTGTGTCCATTTGTGTGTGTGTGTGTGTGTTGGATGTGTGTGTATGGTGAGTGTGTGTCCATTTGTGTGTGTGTGTGTGTGTGTCCATTTGTGTGTGTGTGTGTGTGTGTGTGTGTGTGTGTTGGATGTGTGTGTGTGTGTGTGTGTGTGTGTGTGTGTGTGTGTGTGTGTGTGTGGTAGTTAGTGTGTGTCCATTTGTGTGTGTGTGTGTGTGTGTGTGTGTGTGTATGACCGACAGACAGTCAGACAGAGAGAATGTGTGTGCGTTGCCATGGTGACGTTGCCATGGTGAGGTTACCATGGTGAGGTTGCCATGTTGAGGTTACCATGTAACTGTTGGCTGGTGGCTTTAAGGCATGGTGGCAGCTTTAACCATAGGCTTTAACTGCTCTGTGACACCCTCAAACAGATCTAATGTACGACAAATCTGTACTTAGTACGAGCAAAAGGTTTACATTTTCCGAACCATAAGACCTTGCTGAACGCGTCCGTGTCACTTTGGTGTTTCTAGAGTAAAAATTGTTGATTGTGTCGCAGGTTGGAAACTTTGGGACGTTTAGAAAATCAGCGCCTACTTTTGAATGGGAGTCAATGAGAGGAGAGAGGGAAATGGCTGCACTCGGAGGCTCCCAGTTTAAATTGTGTTCGTCTCTCTGGTTTTTTGAGCACATGAAGAGATCAAGGATGAGCTTGTCTACAAGCATGCCCGAAATTATGTGTGTAAAGTGTAATCTGTGGCCGTACTCACAGGATAGAGAGAAAAATGTGAGAGGATTTTTAGACCCTCTGTCACTCTACCAACTGCCAACGTCCGAACATTCCGTCCCATTGACTTTCATGTTAAATCTGAATTTTGTCAGAAATTTTAATGATTTTAAAACTATACATATATCTGAAACTGTTGAAGATATCAATAAGCTGAGATATAGCTGAATAGTTGAAAGGTTTGTGAACAGTTTAAAAGTTGAATGAAGTCTGTAGCTGAAAGTATGCTGAAGCTATTAGAGGCTGAATGAAGCAGAAGATTTGAAGAGTTTGAAGACTGTTTCAATGTATTTCCTATGAGAGAAAAATTGCACAAAAAGTTAAATATTTTAAAAAGTATAAATAGTATGAAAGAGAAAAATAATAGCATAAATGTCCTGAATAAGCTGCACGTTTTGATATATGAATTGTTGAAATAGCACAAAGTATGAAGAAGTAGTTAAACACAGAAAAAGGGAAGAAGACTCAGAATAATAATAATAATAATAATAATAATAAGTTTAAAGAAACAAAATGGCCGAACAGAATAACAATACTGTGAATGCTTTCAGCATTCACACTAATAATAATAATAACTAGAAAAAGAAAGCATTTCCTGCAGAAAATGCGTGTGAATGCTGTAAGCAGCTGAACGCTATTGCTGAAGCAATGCTGAATAAGCTGAAGAAATCATTGAAACAAAGTTGAATTAGCTGAAGAACTGTTGAAAAAGTCTAACGTTGAAGCTGAAACATATAACTTGAAGATTAATGCCTTTTTAAGGACAAAAAGCAGTAGAAATGTAAAAAAAAAAAAAAAAAAAGGAGAAGAAAATGTTAAAATCCTGCATGTTGAAGATGTTTAACAGTTGAAGAGTTGAAATCTGCAGCTAGCCACAGCAAGGAAAACTGATGAACCAGCAGTAACATAGCTGAAGCAACAAGTGAGAATAGATTAAAAAGAAGGAACATGTAAGCAGGAAGCTGATTGACATGACGTGATGGAAAAAATCCTGAATTGTTTAGGTTTAAGTGTAATAAATGTGTGTTTAGTCTAAAAGCAGTAGAAATGTTGAAAAGGCAGAGGAATGTGTTGGAAAATCCTGCATTATTAAGTCTAACAGTTGAGGAGTCTGCAGTCAGCTGCAAAAAGCACTGCTACAGAAAACAGATAAACAAGTGCTAACATGGCTAAAGCAATAAGTGAAAATAGATTAACAAATGGAACCTGTAAGAAGGAGGTTTATTTTGTATGAAATGATTGGAAATTATTTAAATTGTTGAAGATTAGCATAAAGAAATTGAAAAGCTGAAGTCTACTCAAATATATTTAAACATGACAGCATGAATACATTGTTGGACTATTACTAATATAGATTAAACAATATCTAGGTGGTTGGAAATTATTTGAATTGTTGAAGATTGTGGTGAAAGAAAAATTAACATTTTAAGTACACTAAAATTACTCTAATAAAAATTATATGTGTGTTGGATATGTGTGTATGGTCAGTGTGTGTCCGTGTGTGTGTGTGTGTGTGTGTGTGTGTGTGTGTGTGTTGGATATGTGTGTATGGTCAGTGTGTGTCCGTGTGTGTGTGTGTGTGTGTGTGTGTGTGTGTGTGTGTGTGTGTGTTGGATATGTGTGTATGGTCAGTGTGTGTGTGTGTGTGTGTGTGTGTGTGTGTGTGTGTGTGTGTGTGTGTCCGTGTGTGTGTGTGTGTGTGTGTGTGTTGGATATGTGTGTATGGTCAGTGTGTGTCCATTTGTGTGTGTGACCGACAGACAGTCAAATAGAGAGAATGTGTGTGCGTTGCCATGGTGACGTTGCCATGGTGAGGTTACCATGGTGAGGTTGCCATGTTGAGGTTACCATGTAACTGTTGTCTGGTGGCTTTAAGGTATGGTGGCAGCTTTAACCATAGGCTTTAACTGCTCTGTGACACCCTCAAACAGATCTAATGTACGACAAATCTGTACTTAGTACGAGCAAAAGGTTTACATTTTCCGAACCATAAGACCTTGCTGAACGCGTCCATGTCACTTTGGTGTTTCTAGAGTAAAAATTGTTGATTGGGTCGCAGGTTGGAAACTTTGGGACGTTTAGAAAATCAGCGCCTACTTTTGAATGGGAGTCAATGGGAGGAGAGAGGGAACTGGCTGCACTCGGAGGCTCCCAGTTTAAATTGTGTTCGTCTCTCTGGTTTTTTGAGCACATGAAGAGATCAAGGATGAGCTTGTCTACAAGCATGCCCGAAATTATGTGTGTAGAGTGTAATCTGTGGCCGTACTGACAGGATAGAGAGAAAAATGTGAGAGGATTTTTAGACCCTCTGTCACTCTACCAACTGCCAACGTCCGAACATTCCGTCCCATTGACTTTCATGTTAAATCTGAATTTTGTCAGAAATTTTAATGATTTTAAAACTATACATATATCTGAAACTGTTGAAGATATCAATAAGCTGAGATATAGCTGAATAGTTGAAAGGTTTGTGAACAGTTTAAAAGTTGAATGAAGTCTGTAGCTGAAAGTATGCTGAAGCTATTAGAGGCTGAATGAAGCAGAAGATTTGAAGAGTTTGACGACTGTTTCAATGTATTCCTATGGGAAAAAAATTGCAGAAAAAGTTAAATATTTTAAAAAGTATAAATAGTATGAAAGAGAAAAATAATAGCATAAATGTCCTGAAAAAGCTGCACGTTTTGATATATGAATTGTTGAAATAGCACAAAGTATGAAGAAGTAGTTAAACACAGAAAAAGGGAAGAAGACTCAGAATAATAATAATAATAACTAGAAAATTTCCTCTCGGGAAATTTTAAAAGGGCCACGGGGCTACTGCCGGAGTGTGTACATTATGATGAGATTCTTCAGAGATTTCAAACAATTAATACTAGTAACCTTATGACATTATATACTGTACAAGGAGCACACCTACAACAAACGTTCCTTTTTCAAGTATTTATTTATACAGCAACCTATGCCCATTCAACCTCAAATGTGTGGGTGACAAAGTCACAAAAAATGATGAAAAAGGGGTGCAGGCAGAGTTGAGTTAAGCGAGAGGGCAGTGATGATCTTCCATGTTGTCTGCAAATACACAAACACAAAAAAACATCTGTAAGACACCAACATGAATCAAGTCAATTTAAAGTAATCAAGATACAGCACAGTTTTGTACTCGTGGGTAAATGTCTCTTACTTTTCTTCTGCTGGCTCGCTGTCTTGGTATTTGGTCCTCATCTTCCAAGATCTGTTGTCATCCTCCCTAAAATATTTAACACAGTGTCCAGTAACAGTTATCAAAATGTTTAAGAATTCATTCACAGATACACAGACACAACCTACATTGACAATTGTCATGAAATCAATGACAATGCACGGGTAAATGTCTCTTACTTGTCTGTTGGGTTGCTGTCTTTAGCTCTGGTCCTCTGGAGGTCTTCTTCCTGGATCTGTGGCCATCCTCTCTAGATTAATAAAGCACAAGTTACAGTTAAATCAAATCTTGCTTGATCATTTGATCACACTACAGTCAGTAAAACACATTGGAAAGTGTTGCTCACTCATCATCTGTTGGGATGTTCTTTGCTCTGGGGAGTCCTCTGGTTGCTCTGGGGAGTCCTCTGGAAATCTGCTGTGGTCCTCTTGCATTCTTCTGCCTGGATCTTTCGTCACTCTTACAGGAACATAAAGGGCAAAGGCATAAATTAGTTACAGGTTTCAAATCATTGTGTTAACATTTGATCACAGAAGTAGACTTCTCACGGCGTGTTCACAAACTTAAAGAATAAAATTGCAATTAAATTACAAAATAATGAAATATCCCTCCCCTATTGTTGTTGTTTTTGTTGTTGAGTTGTTATTACTGGTGAGAGTCCCCTGCAGTCCTCTGGAGGTCTTCTTCCTGAGATCAGCTGTCATCTTTGGCATCTCTACTGTGGTCCTCTTGCATTTCTCTGCCTCGATCTTTTGTCACTTTTACAGAAACATAAAAGGCAAAGGCACAAGTAAGTTACAGGTTTCAAAGCATTGTGCAAACATTTGATCATAAACTGGAAAAAATAAAATTGCAGTCAATTAACAAAATAATGAAATATCCCTCCCTTGTTGTTGTTGTTGAGTTGTTATTACTGGTGAGAGTCCCGTGCAGTCCTCTGGAGGTCTTCTTCCTGGGATCAGCTGTCATCTTTGGCATCTCTACTGTGGTCCTCTTGCATTTTTCTGCCTCGATCTTTTGTCACTTTTACAGAAACATAAAAGGCACAAGTAAGTTACAGGTTTCAAAGCATTGTGCAAACATTTGATCATTAACTGGAAAAAATAAAATTGCTGTCAATTAACAAAATAATGAAATATCCCTCCCTTGTTGTTGTTGTTGTTACTGGTGAGAGTCCCCTGCAGTCCTCTGGAGGTCTTCTTCCTGGATCAGCTGTCATCTTTGGCATCTGCAGCTTCATTGTTATGGCTTCCCCTCAGACATGCAGGCATACGTGGCAGGAGGAGGCGTGGCAATAGTACAGGGCATTAAATACCTGAGTATTCATGAAGACAAAAAATAAGTTATTACAACAGACATTATATTACATTGGACATCATCACAGTGGTTTTGTCACACAGTGCTAAAGACTACTTACCTGTCTGCTGGGTAGCACTGTCCTCAGCTGCGGTCCTCTGGAGGTCTTCCTTCTTGGTCTGTGGTTCCTTGATAGATAGACAAACATGATAAAGGTAACTTAATTTGCATTTTAATTGTTTTAGAGAAAAAGAGAGACTTACTTTGTGATGGAGGAGGTTGCACCAGCAGCTTGGTCTGCATCTTCACAGTGGGAACTGACATCATCCACTTGGGGGAAAAAGAAAATCAATTGGTCTAGTGCAAGTTGATAAACATTAACATCATGTTTCACATCAAACTTAATCTTGTGTTTCCCTTTACCTGGTCCTCGGCCCTCCTCCACTGCTGTCCCTACTCAGTCTGCCTCTTTTAGCTGTGTAGAAAGCTGCTGCAGCTGCAGCTTCCTGTCTTGAGCTCCCTGTCTTACATGTGAATTAATACACTGGCACTGTCCTTCTCATCATCTCAATGTCTTAGATATTGCTGACCCCGTATAAATAAATAAATACACGTTTAAATAGATGAATAAATAGTTACATAAATAGATATAAACAGATACATTCGTACATAAATAGATATATAAATAGATACATAAATATATACAGACTTGGACTTGATTAGAATGATCATTATCATGTGACCTGACAATTTCCAGCCAACACATAACACCATAATTAGTGTGTAGAGAAACTTAGATTTGGTTTACACACTTAACAATTAAAATGAAGACAGCATGCACCCATGGAGCCTGCTCGATGGGAACATGCTTAGACACAACATGTATATGAAAACAATTACACAAACCATGAAACAAAATGCACCCAAATATATACAAGTGATTAGATTTTTCAGACAGACTAAATGAAATGCACCCAGAAAGATGACAGCATTATTATGCACCCAGAGACAGCCATTTTCTTTGTACCCAGAGCCAGTAGATACAAAGAGATAAAAAGCCAGCTCTTGGCTGGAATAAATAACATTAAATAAAGTTAATCACAGCATATGTGATTGATAAATAGATTAATAAATAACATGAAATAAATAAAGTTAAAATACATTCAATGTATAATCACAGCATGATTTGTGATTGATTGATCAATAAATAAATAAATAAATAGTATAAATACATAAATAGTATAAATAGAACATGCACCCAGAGATTAATTTTTTCAGACAGACTAAATGAAATGCACCCAGAATGATGACAGCATTATTATGCACCCAGAGACAGCCATTTTTTTTGTACCCAGAGCCAGTAGATATGAGATAAAAAGCCAGCTCTTGGCTGGAATAAATAACATTAAATAAAGTTAATCACAACATATGTGATTGATAAATAGATTAATAAATAACATGAAATAAATAAATTTAAAATACATTCAATGTATAATCACAGCATGATTTGTGATTGATTGATCAATAAATAGTATAAATACATAAATAGTATAAATAGATCATGCACCCAGAGATTGCTTTTTTCAGACAGACTAAATGAAATGCACCCAGAATGATGACAGCATTATTATGCACCCAGAGACAGCCATTTTTTTTTGTACCCAGAGCCAGTAGATATGAGATAAAAAGCCAGCACTTGGCTGGAATAAATAACATTCAATAAAGTTAATCACAACATATGTGATTGATAAATAGATTAATAAATAACATGAAATAAATAAAGTTAAAATACATTCAATGTACAATCACAGCATGATTTGTGATTGATTGATTGATTGATTGATTGATTGATTGATTGATTGATTGATTGATTGATCAATAAATAAATAAATAGTATAAATAAAACCATTGAATGAAATGTTAAATTATGACATT
This sequence comes from Trachurus japonicus, assembly GCF_045865225.1. NCBI lineage: Eukaryota > Metazoa > Chordata > Actinopteri > Carangiformes > Carangidae > Trachurus > Trachurus japonicus. The sequence goes on along the minus strand of NC_140919.1, from coordinate 6,160,830 downwards.
TTTGTTTCACATAAGACATAATTAGCACTTTTTTGGCAGAATGTGTTGGCTGGAGAGGCTATTACCCAGTCAAAGTACAATAAACTGGACTGTGATAACTGTAATATGTTTCTAGAACACCTGACTGAAGGCATTTATCAGGATGTGAAATATAAATGTGATCAATCAGGGTGTTCTTTTCAGTTGTGGAGTCTGTGATCAACTGAGTGTAACCTCTGGACTGGAACAAATCTCTGATGCTTTTCTTTCCTTTTGACAAGAGATCCTCATTAAAGTCCCCACAAACAACAATGGGCTCGTGATTAAGTAATTCCAGTGAGTCCAAGAGGCTTTTCATATTTGGCAGAAATTTTCCCAAACTGAAATTTGGCGGTTTGTAAACAGTCGCCAATAGCACTTTGACTGGAGCCTCGATTTTCACAACAACAAACTCTAAATCAGTGACATCTTGCATGTATCTGCGAGGCTCTGCTTGAACATCGCTTTTGCAGTACACTGCAACTCCACCTCCATCTTTTTTTGCCATGTCCACACAGGTGTTGTAAGACACCTGTCTGCTGCGTGTGAACATGTCGTATCCCTCCAGCTGGAAAACTGGGGACACAGAGGACCCTGACAGATGTGTCTCTGTGAGGCACAACACATCTGCAAGTCTGAGTTCATGATGTGCTTTCAGGTCCACAATGTGAGATGGAAGTCCTTGTGTGTTGTGGTGAATGATTGTCAAAGTCTTTAGAGTTTGGTCCATTGATTTACAAAGAGTCAACAGGGGTCTAGCACTCTGGAAAGATGCATGAGTCATACTTTCCAGAGCTGTCTTGATTTCGGGGTCAGCATATATCTTTTTCTCATCAAAGTCTGTAATGGTGAGACCTTGAAGGGAAGTTGTTCGGCTCAGAGCGACGTAAGCCATTCCTGGTTCGAAAACACGTTTGAGGGACACGACTGCCGACGTCATGGTCATGCCTTGCACTTTGTGGGAAGTACATGCAAAGGCCAACTTCATCGGAAACTGACGTCGAGTGACTCCCTTCTTGCTCGTGCTCTCCTCAAATCTCTCGATGTACACCAAGTCGTCTGAGGGACCCAGGATCTTTTTACGGAACCTCTGTCCTGCTGTAGGATTGTCCAGCCGCAGCCCAATCAGCTTTGCAGCTTCTGGGCCACTTTTACCCATCACAATGTGCTCGATTGTTCCAAATGTCCCATTAACAAGCCCATCCTCCACGTCGAGATTCCTGGTCAGCATAACGCGTACTCCTTGAGCAGCCATTATGTTGTCAGGCAGGTCTCTTTTGCTTCCTTTGAAGTTGTCGAACAAGTTCACCATGCAGCCTGTTCTTGGGTCTTTTCTGTAGTCTTGGGCTGCAATGTCGACAACATTCTTGTGGAGGGCGGCTACGGTACCAACATTGTGATTGTCGACTTCTTTGTTTGTGGCGTAGATGTGTAGCCCGTCTGCTGGACAATCCTTGCCATCAGCCACTGCCTGTGTGAGCAACTGCCGGTCTTCATCGCTCAGACGATCTCCCTTCAGCTTTACTCGAAGGCGGTTCAGGAGTTCAGCAAAAGCTCGATCGTCTTTCTGTCTCATGATCTCTGTCAGGTTGACCATTGTGAAGTAATCCTTCCAGAGATCGAACTCATTCTCCTCATACACACACAGTGGCTTGGCTCTGCCGAGGGGCGGCAGTTGGTAAAAGTCACCTACAGCGAGGACAGACATTCCTCCAAATGGTTTCCTGTTACCTTTGATCTGCTGAAGTCGCCAGTGGACGTAGGCAAACAGCTCTTTGGAAACCATCGATATCTCGTCGATGATGAGAATCTCGGCATTGGCCAGTGCCGCTCTGACGTCGTCTAGTGCATTTCCAAGGCCCTGATATGGTGGCTTCAAGGACCTTGGGAGCTTCAGGATGGAGTGCAACGTTTTGCCTGAGATGTTGAAGGCTGCTGTGCCAGTAAATGCAGTCAGCAGCACTGCAGGCTGGGACATGTCGGCCTTGTCCCGGAATCTGGGGAGCTCACGCAGAATCCTTGTTGCCTCCTGATGAATGCACTTGATGACATGGGATTTGCCACAGCCAGCTCCTCCCGTCATAAAGTAATAAAACGGGTCTGGATCATGGCCCCAGACACGTTTAAAGCACCACTGACGCACGCTGTAGAATATCGATGCCTGTGTCTCATTCAGACTCTGATACATCTTTCTCATGTAGTCTGGACTCAACTCTGGTGCGTCTATTATCGGCATGGAGCCCCTCCTATCGTTGTTGACTTCATAGTCGGGGATGTCTTCGTTTTCTTCATGCTCTGTCTCCAAGGGTTCGCGCTCGGCGAGACACTCCAAGCGGTCCAGTTCCATCTCGGGTGCAAAGGTGTTCCAAGCATTGAGAACTGGACCACACTGCTGAAACTGTTGGAGTGCCGCGTCGATTTTTTTGCCTCCTCCTTCGTATCGTTTCTTGTTGGCGTCTACGATACGTCTGATGTCCCTATCACCCCTTTTGGCACACTTGTAAAACTCTTCATAAGTGGGGTATTGTGCATCAGTCAGCTCATCATCAGATCTGTGCGGGAGATAAAGCTTCAGCAGCCGCCTGTAGAACTTCTCTGGTGTTTTCTTTTCTGAGAAGCGAGCAAATCTGATGATGCTTGGTTTGCCTACAGTTCTCTTCTGAATGAACCCTTTCTCATTTTGGAGACGAATGGCACTTTTGCTTTCAGTTTGCTGGCCATACACTACCCTGTACTCTGATGCAAACTCAGCCAGACACATACCTTCGAACGGTCGTCCGACAGGTCGGTCTAAGTACTTTTCAGGCACTCCTGACATCCACACCTCCTCCGAACCTGGTTCCATGTTTTGGAGCCTGTTGATGGGATGACTCATTTTTAGACCGTCCTCATCAGTCTGAAGGAACACAACGGAACGAGAGCACTTCTTCAAGGGTAAGCTGCAAGTGCGAGCTGCAGCTTCTTGAGCGCTGACCTCTCTGTGCTTTGCGTACGCCTGCATGATCTGCTTCATCTCATCGCGCTCATTGACCTTGGATTTTTTGACGTTTTTGATGACCGAGTTGAGGAATTCGGTCATCTCGTGCTCTGGCTTGGAAACATAGGACATCATGTACATTATGCAGCTGAAGTCATCAACCACGTATTGAATGTCCATATTGGCGTTCCAGGCTCGTAGCAGGTCCGGATTGTAGTTGTTGACCCAACAATCATTTGGATCACGCTTCAGCATCACGACATAGCTGCTTGTCAGATGGAAGACGTTGTGCAGGTACTCTTGTTCTGTCATGTTGCATTGGCGGAGCATGTCGGAGAAGCTGCTGAATGACGTGTCTGGTTGCATGAGCATCTCTCTTAGCGGCTTAAGCTTGGACTTGGCTTCCCTTTGCATCATTGATAGCTGTCTCTTCTGCGCCTTCAATTGTGCAGCTGGATCTGGGTTTTCATCTGAGTTGCTGTCTTCATCGGGTGGCCTAGTGATCATCGTTTCTTCCATGGGCAGTTTAGGGAAGCCAAATCTGCAGGAAACATTGCCTTTTTTGCAAGATTTTGAATGTTTCCTGCTGTGCACCTGAACCTCGGATACAATTTTGTGAAGCTCTGGGTCTCTCTTGGGGTCAGGCATCTTGCACGATATGTACTTGTCGATGAAGCTGGTGACGCGGCTGTCAAGATCCTCTTCAAATCTGGGTGCATCTTTGATCCAGACCAGCATGTGAATGTGTGGGCTTCCTCTGGCTTGAAACTCCACACGGTAGAAGTAATCCTCCACTTCACCAATGGGTTTTGCTGCTGAGAGAATGAGGCTGGTCATCAGAGCGTCTACTCTCTTTTCAAACATGCGCATAACTGTGATGGGGTTGCTGCGCAGAATGTCACATTTGGCGTTCCAATCGAGCTCTGAAAAGTCCCCTAGTTCACCCTGCTGAGCTTTAATGACCTGCACGACTTCAGGCCATCTCATCTCAGCAGCAGAAAACGTCAGGAAGAACGTCGGTTTGCCAATCTGCCTGACCATTGCGTGGACATCTCTCAGTGTTCTCTCCCAATAAGCTGGAGTGCCTCTGAGGGGTTGCATGAATCGTGTTGCATCCTTGTCCATGATAAGTCTCTCCAGCTCTTCTTTGTCTTGCAGCATCGAGTTGGTAACTCTGCGGCCGTCCTTGCTTTTGGATTTTCCTTTGCGCATTTGAATTGACATACTGTTGGTGGCCAAGTGTGTCTCTGTGACAAACTGCGCAAAGAAAAGGTAGCTTTGGTCACTGGCAAACCGTGTATCTGCAGCAAATAGCCTGGCATTAAAGTACATGCTGGGGGACAGTTTGATGGTTCTGGCTTCATCTAAAGTGTTCTGTCCTGTTGGAAACTGCACAGGAAAGGCCATGGCTTCTAATTTTGGTATGGAGAAGAAACCTACTGGTTTGTTACCTTGGGCGGGTGCAATGCTGAAAATTCCATCACCATACGAAAGGATTTCCTGTGCAATGTCCGGGGGCTGCATGCAGGTGTCCAGAGCCAGACCAGGTCTCAGCTCCTCTTTTTCTTTGTCACTCTGCTCTGTCTGTGCTGCTGCATTGGACTGGTCTGGCTCATTTTGGCTGTTGAACACTTCTTCCAGGTCTATTTCAGTCTGTGCTGCTGCATTGGACTGGTCTGGCTCATTTTGGCTGTTGAACACCTCTTCTAGGTCTATTTCAGTCTCCTCTGGGTCGCTGTGCTGCTCTGGGGTGCTGTGCTGCTCTGGCTGCGCAGCAACTGCAGTGTTGTGCTGTGAGTCTTCTTCGTCGGCTGACTCATCGTCTTGTAGACTCTCGTAAGTGGCACTGTCGTCAATAGACACATTTTTATACTCAGAATGTAGCTGTTTGAGTTTAGCCAGGCCAGCTAGCACATCCTTCATGTTGACGGTGTAGAAGTATTGGTGGCCTTTGTATTTAATGCGTCTTTTTAGTTTTACTTGCAGTAGCTGTGCTTCAGTGTTGGGCCTTGGGAGACTGTTTACAACTGTTTCCATCTCTGATGGAACACACACAACAGCGCCGTGTACAGCTCTCTGTTGTCCTTTTGGCAGAGCGATTATTTTAGCAAAAGGCAGGATTTTAGCAATGAGCTGCCTTTCAAGCACATTAAGTATAGCCAATTCTGGGGGATGGGTGCTAACTCTAGATTGTTTGCTACTGCAATGGGTGGCATTCTGCCTCTGCTCAGGTGGTTGTCACAGGTGTGGCAGATCCACTCCTGAAGTCTCTCTTGTGGAACAGAACAGGGGGAAGAGCAGTCATTGTCACAGAAATGAACATAGTTTCCTGTCAAGCATGCGGCTGCCATTTTACTGTGTTTGCTATATTTGCCTCTCTTGCATGGCTTGACCTGATTGGGGAACATCGTTCTGTTACAGATTGTACAGACATATGTAGGGCCATGTCTAATGGTTTCACGGAAGGACGCTATGGCTGCTTCCATCACAGGATCCATCAGGGGCTGGGGAGGTCCCTGGCTAACAATGTTTCTGTATTTTTTTCTAATTCTAAGTGCTTTCTGTATCTTGTGATGAATGCAAAAGGCAGCATTTGTGGCCAGTTGGGTTACTCTACGCTGGCTAACGCGTTGTATGCAGCGTAGTCTAAACTCTGGGTCATTACGGTATCTGGTGTTCAGATTTTCCTTTTTCTTTTGCCTGTGGCTCTGGTTGGATGCGTATTTGGTTGTCATGTACATTTTCTTCTTTGCTCCGACTTCAGGATTCATGTATGTCTGGGACATGTATTTTTTCTGTCTGCTTTGGAAAGTGGTATCTGCCTTGTACCTCTCTGTAATGTATTTCATCTGTTTGCTCCGGAAAGTGGGATCTGCTTTGTACCTCTCACTTATGTATGTTTTCTGTTTGCTCCGGAAAGCAGGATCTGCCTTGTACCTCTCAGTTATCTTTTCTTTCTTTTTGCTCCGGAAAGCGGGATCTGCCTTGTACCTCTCAGTAGTCTTTTTTTTATCTCTGCTACGGAAAGCAGGATCTGTTGTGTATTTTTGTTTGAGTTTTTCCTTCTTTTTGCTTTGAGCTTGGGGATCTGCATAATAACGCTTGAATGACAACAGCCGTTGTTTCTGATGGTGACTGTCTTGTGCAAATTTAGTTTTTGCAGCCTGAATTTTTTTTGCTCTGAATTCTGGACAGGTGGCGTACTTGTTTTTTTCAGATTCCGTGCTTCTTTTCCTCCTTGACTCATGAGACAACGGTGCATGTTTGTCTTTGCCGTCACTTGCTTTCCGCGTGGCTTTTTGTCGTCGCTCCTTATTCAGCTTGGAGGCATTTGCTGTTTGTGGGACACCCTGTGGGATTGCTGAGGAAGTGTTGATGTGAGCTGCTGGAATCTCTACTTGTGTTGGGCAGGGGACAGTTTCAGGCTCGGTGTCATTGGTTGGGGCAGCTGATTGTTCAGGCTGTTCACTGGGACTGACAGCGTCAAATGAAATGGGCACAAACTCGTAGCTGGCATGAGGTCCACGATTTTTAAACAGTTTGTGCAGGTGGTCAGCCAGGTCACTGAGCTCAGAGAAGGTCATCATGATTGCAGTTCCATAGTGGTGTGGTAAGCCTGCTGCATTTCTCGTGTGTGAATCAAAGACTCCATACCTCCCTGATTTGTCACGGAAAACTGCAATGCACTCTGGAGTTATCATGAGTAAAGCCTGGCTGACTTCTGCTGACAGACACTCTAGCTGTGTGGCAAGGGATCGCCCAAACTGCTCAGTTCCTCCTGGGGTGGGTGGTTGGTCTTTAAGGGGGCCTAGTCTGGCAAAGGACATGTTGACATTGTACATATTTGTGTCTGTCAGCACCTGTTTTGGCATTTCCTCTAATGTCAGGTGGTCATTTTGGAATGTTTTGTCCAGAATTAGCTGCTCTTTAATTCCAACATAGAGTGAGTCTCCCTGTGCCATCACTTTGTCGAGGGCAGTCCTGTTGAACTGACTGCCCTCATTCTGGTATGCCAGGAACGTCAGAGACATGCAGGTGCACTGTTTATTTCTGGAGAATCTTTTGTATCTCTTGGCTCTCTGACTATGACTGGCCCTCACAGTTTCAACACGTTGCTGCTCTGTCCTGGTTGGAACCTGAAATTATGTTATAAAAGGATTGTTACCATTAGCATTACTCTGTTTCACATTAGCATTGCCATTATTATTATTATTATTATTATTATTATTATTATTATAATAATAATAGTGCTATAAGTATAAATAATGCAGTTAGGTGGACAGATCAGCTTTCTTCTAAGTGGGGTTATATGAGGTACTGGCCATGAAGTGTAATATCTGCTGAGAAACACAGCTGCATCGCGCTGCACCGTGACACAGGCAGTAGAGGCTGACATTTTCTTGGGATTCCCGATTCGGGAGTCAATTTATTTTTAATCACGTGATTGGGATGTGACGGGAAAAAATGTAAACGGGAGTGAACGGGACCGGGAGTCAAAGCACGACATTCAATGAAGCACAAGCCAGGCAGTAGGCTACGTTAAGAACCCGGATGGTGCACTCAAAACGGTCAAAAAGTTCAGTGTGTGGACTGATGTACACTTCACACCCTCAGTCACACTGTCGTGGCTCCCTAGCGGTGTATAACCTGTGTAAATCAACATACCGGTAGGCAATTAAACATTTTCCGACAGTCAGAGGAGTCAGCTGATGCGGCGGCGGTGTAATCTCCACCTCGCATTAAACAGCTGATGCACACAAGCAAAAAATAAAGAAAGAAGAAGAGAGAGAGGGAGAGAGAAAGGACGAGGAGGGCGTTCTTTATCGCTAATTGAAATAACAAAACAAGACGGTAGATGTGGCGTCAACACATCTACCGTCTTGTTTTGTCAGCCTGCCCTGCAGATCCGTACCTGTCAACACAATCGTTTACATGATGACTGTCTCAATAGAAAAAAACGGGAACAGGACGGGATCGGGAGTGATTTATTCGGGATTTGAACGGGACAGGATTTTTTTTTTACTTTGTCACGGGACCGGGACGGGACTGGAATTTTTTTGCGGGAGCGGGACAGCAGGGGATTGAAAAAACACTCCAGTGTCAGCCTCTAACAGGCAGTACTATGAATGTTGCACAATTAATCAGCATATTTTTCGCCACCTATGAGAAGTCCTGTCTCAAAATATTACACCTGTTCAGGAGTACGATCTAAAGTACAAAAATTGCATGGCATCAGAAAAAAGATTTTTTTTTTTGTTGTTGTTGTATTTGAAACTAGCCATCTCACCTGCAACTCACTCAGTACTCCTACACACAGGCAGGCTCCACAATGAGCTGTATCACTCATTGGAGTGAGTACTGCGTGAGTTGCAGGTGAGTTTCAAATACAAAAAAAAAAAAAAATCCAACCAGCTGATGCATTGGAATTTTTTACTTTATACGATACTCTTACACTGTTGTATGTTTTGAGACTTATCGTATGCAGTGAAAAACATGCTGATTAATTGTCCCTCATTCACAACAGTTACTACCTGTGTCTTGGTGCAGCATGATGCACCAGTGCTTCTCAGTCGGGGGCCAGATATTACACTTGATGGCAATTTATACCTCATCCAACCCCACTTCAAAAAAGCTTAACTATCACTTTAAAATGTATATTTAACATCATATTTGACAATCAGTTTGCTTAAACACACGTCTGTGTCATTTGAAGATAATTACATAAAGAAACCTTCCACACAATGATGATTATTGTTATTATTAGTATTATTATTAGTAGTAGTAGTAGTAGTACCACCACCAGTAGAATTGACACTGCATACTTGACTATAACCTATCAATGTGAAATTATTACATACAGTACAGGCCAAAATTTTGGACACACCTTCTCATTCAATGTGTTTCCTTTATTCTCACTGAAGGCACCAAAACTATGAATGAACACATGTGGAATTAACAAAAAAGTGTGAAATAACTGAAAACATGTATTTTCTTCTTTGTCTTCTCTTTCTTCTTCCTCTCCTTCTTCCTCCTCCTCCTCTATCTCTGCCCCCACCAATTCTAGTTTCTTTAAAGTAGCCCCCCTTTGCTCTGATTACTGCTTTGCACACTCTGGGCATTCTCTTGATGAGCTTCAAGAGGTGAACCTGACCTGAAATGGTTTTCACTTCACTGGTGGTGTGCCTTGTCAGGGTTCATTAGTGGAATTTCAGTGAGAATCTACAATGTAAATAGTCATGAAAATAAAGGAAATGCATTGAGTGTGTCCAAACTTTTGGCCTGTACTGTATGTTTTTATATCATTAAAATGTGTTCCTGACATTGGTTTCAGTTTTCTGTGACATGTCCATTCAAGTCTTCTTGATCAAAGTTGACAAACCCCTGAAAAACCTACCTTCACCACATTGACACTTCAGGGTTAGGGTTTTAATAAAGAGTAGCTGGTTGAATAAACCTTTACCAAATCATTTATAATATATTTTTAATCTCTTTTTTGGAAGAAAATCCACTAAATCCACTTAACGGTTCAACAGCGACAGCTGCAGGTGGAGGAGACAGAAGAGCAGGGAGCAGGAAGGGGGGGGGGGGCTAGAGGATGACGGAGGGCTTCTGTCCTCCGGGGGCAGGATCTCCTTGATCCAGAAATCTGCTGATATTTCCTTTACAATCGATGCCAATATCACTGAAAACTCTGTACTTTCTTAAGCTATGAGCAGCATGAGCAGCACGGCTGGGAGTAAAAGTTTGGTGTACATAGCATCAGTAACCAAGGGGGGATTGGAGAATTGTCATTGGACCGACCTGATGTTAAAGCCTCTGGAAACCCAAATCCACCAAAGCCTCCTAACCATGTATTTTAGGGTCTTATGTACATATTATTAAACATGTAAAAATAATTAGAAAAAAGTTTCCATCCAAATTGAAAATATTTGTCTTTTAAGGTTTTGTACAGTAGGTTTGAATTGGGCGGAGTTATCTCTGGGATTTATCACGCAATAAATCCTACCACTAATAAATCGCCACGTCAGTTCTCTCATCCAGCCCCCCAGTGGCGGCGAACAAAACCGTTCTGCTGCTAACGGTCACTCCTCCACTCCTCTAGTCCTCATAACCAGAGCCATGTCAACAGGAGTTGTGTGTGTGTGGCGATTAGCATTTAGCATTTATTAGCTTTCCAGCGCGACCTACCTTGTCTGTGTCTGTTTGTCACTCTGTCTGTCTGTGTGTGTGCCCACAACTCCTCACAACTCCTCTCTACATACAGCCGATACAGCCGGTTTTTTTTTTTTTTTTGGGGGGGGGGGGGGGGAGGGAGGGAGGGTGTGTGTAAATTGGCGATTAGCTTTTAGCATTTATTAGCTTTCCAGTGCGACCTGCCTTGTCTCAGTGTGTGTGTCAGTCAGCCCCTCCTGGCGCTCACACAGACATGAGTGACGGTTAAAAGCTTTTTTTTTCTGTGAGACTACGACCAAAGACGGTTATGACGCTCCAAAACGAAGCTGGTAGACTAGTTAGCTGCTAAATAGCATCAATCAATCGATGCACGTCCTCCGGTGAGGACTTTTTTTTTTTTTAACGGTCGCCATTGACGTGTTGCTATGACAATGGAGCTGTCAATCATAGCGTTATCTGCCACGCCCACACTGTCCTGACCAGTGGCCTCAATAGTGCCTCAATAGCAAAATGAGCTGTTTTTAAACAAGGTTTTCTAATAGTTATGAATAGTTATTGTCACTCAGACTTTTGTGGATGCTTAATGAGGCACTTGACTTTGATATAATATAAGCATTTTTACTATATATAGTCAGGTTTCCAAAGGCTTTAAGGCGAGACACCCCAGGTGAATAGGGTAAAAAATTTAACTAACAGCTATTGCCATGAAACTTTCTATGTTTATTACTTAGATTGAGACAATTATTTTTTGTATTACATGTTTTCTTAAATATTATGCTTACATATGGAAATTAGACATTATATAATTAAATATGCGTGAATTTGTGTACATTTCCAGACCCGAAATCTGAAGATTGGATAAAGCCACTTTCAAAATTCTTGTTTTATTTTGTTGACATATTAAAGTCAAAAGTTTTTACAGAGGGGATTTTGAATATCTCTTTTTATCACTTTGTAAATGAGAAAATACTGTCACCAGCCCTAAAAAATCAAATTTCGCCCTGTTTTTAGGTATAAATTGTTGTATAAATGAGGCTGTGAATGATATATCAACAATCCCCTCTGTAAAAACCTTCAGAATATAGGCAGGAATACAACTGGAAGGTTTGGTGTCTATAAGTGCTGCTGAACTGGAGATTTCGGGTCCAGAGTATAAGAAAAAGCTCATTTTGAGAAAACGGCCTTTAAAGATTCTATTGCAAAAATTCCACAAATTGGCTCTATGCACAGCTCTACTTCCTGAACTTCAGGCAGCTCCTTTGTTTCCTGTGTTACATTATTGGACAAACTGATTAATCCAGGTGTGTCTGACCAATGTGACTACTCAGACACACCTGGATTAATCAGTTTGTCAGTAAATAAAAGAGCTGCCTTGAATTTAGAAAGCAGTGGAGCTGTGCATAGAGCCCATTGTTACTGGAAACAAGAGTGTCTGGCCACTGTGAATTTTAAGGTGTGTGGGCCAGTAGGTCAGAGAAAATAAATAAATAAATAAAAATAAAAGTAAAAATAAGAAACACTTTAGGTGTAGCCTAGTTGGGCTCATCTGTATGACAACCAATGTTTTCAGTTTCTCTCTGTCTGGCTAAAAATCATCTCTGGCCCATGTCAGTGTCACATCCGTTTCACCTCTGTCACTGAGAAGTAAACTACTGCACAACACGTGATTCTGAGGATCGATGCTCATTTTAAGCCCTGTACCAGCGCAGGGACATATTAAATCTCCGATCAGTTCATTCAGACGTCTGATGTGTAAAAAAAAAAAAAAAAAAAAAAAAGCCACCGCTGTGTATCGCGCTGGTCTCCGGCGGCAAACACTCGTTTTTTACGGGTGACAGCTTCCGCGATGACGCACTTTGTAAAGGGATCTTATGGCTCGGTGAGTTTCTGTGCTGTGTCTTTTGTTGTCTAGCAAGTGAGAGTTGCTGTTTTATTTTACGTGAGGATTTAAATCGATTTCCTTTCCCCGTTTTTAAAAGTCCCTCCGCTGTTCAGAGCGCATCACGTGATGCTTCTAAACGAATCACGCTGTCGGAAAACGACACCAGCCAATGAGACCCTCCCTCGTACTTTTACGATTCGTCACTGGTACAAAGGAAAGGACCATTTTTGGAACCGACACATTAGTGCAGGAGAGAGAGAGGGAGAGATAGAGAGAGAGAGAGAGAGAGAGAGAGAGCTTCACAGCGATACCTGATATGACAGGAGTCTGAACAGACGCGGCTCGCTCCGCGATAGAACGCTCAGTTCTGGTGAATTTAGGAGAAATCTACAGGCGACACCAGTCAAAGTGAAGTAAAATAAACACCCATAATGTGTATTTTAGACTATTTTTTTGTATTAGTCTGAAAGAAGACATGTTATGGAAGCAAAATAGCCCAAAATCTCAAAATTGATAAGTGCATGAAAAAAACGATGTTTTTGCCTGCCGTGTCTCGCCTTAATACTGTGTTCTGGTTGCTGATTGGTAGAGATCCTGCCCACGGAGGACAGAAGCCCCCCGTCCTCCTCTAACCCCCCCCCCCCCTTCCTGCTCCCTGCTCCTCACACAGACTGCTCTGTCTCCTCCGCCTGCAGCTGTCGCTGTTGAACTGTGTTAAGTGGATTTAGTGGATTTTCTTCCATAAAAGAGATTACAAAATATATTATAAATGATTTGGTCATGGTTCATTTCAACCAGTTACTCTTTATTAAAAATATGTTGATCTTCCTCTTGCTTTGCCTTGTCAAAAATAGAGAACCAACCTCCTCTGACTCTATGGACCAGCCTCCACTGATATAGATACCGTAATTTCCGGACTATTAGCCGCTACTTTTTTCTGAAGCTTTGAACCCTGCGGCCTGTACAATGATGCGGCTAATTTATAGACTTTAACTGGCTAACGGCCTCCGGGGGGCGCTCTAGCAGGAAGCGCTAGTGAGACAGACATGCGGGGAAAGATTATGCGCCGAAGAAGACACTAGTTTTGAGTGTTGGTGCAGTGTTTTATTTTCTAACCAGGCATGTTACTGTCTGTTGGTGCTGTTGATGCCGTGTTGGTGCCTCCGGAGTAATTGTGATGGTTTAACTCGCTACATGACTTGTTACCGTGACAACGGAGGCTCTCTGTCTTCACCTGGCGTCTCACGGCTGAAAACCAACCTTGCAACATCACTACAGCACCTGGTCGCTGCCCCGTGTCCCAGCTCTCGTCTCGTCTGCACCGCAACACAAACGCGCTCCATAACCCATAATCTTTTGTTCATGACGGTACTACACAAACACACACGCGCAACATCGTATGTTATGTAACGTTATCCACCGCTCCATTTATTGATTTTTCGCCGGCTTCGTTGTCAACAAATGCACATGGCTAGGAGCGTAACCAAAACAGCGGGAAAGCGAGCGGACTTGTATAGTTCCACACATCTTCCATACTGTCTTTCTGTGTCTGTTACAACATGAAAAACCTGCGGCTTATATTCAGGTGCACTTAATAGTCCGGAATTTACGGTATATATTGTATATAAAAAAGTAATAATATTATGTTCATAAAATCTTTGATCCATTACTTGTACTTATGTCATTTTTCAATAATTCCTGATTCCTTATGTCAAAAACCACTGAATATTAGCTAATTTGCATTATCATTTCCCTGATTACTTAAAGCAGATATCAGTGGAATGTTTTTGTTAATATAAGTCCTAAATAGTCCTATTTTCCGTCAGCAATCACTTACATGAAGTATTTCAGCCTAAACACGAGTCTCTCCGTCACTCTGCTCTGCTGTAACCCGAGGAGAAAATTTTCCTTGTGGGATACAAGTGTTATCCAATGAGGGGAGAGAACGGCATGAAGGGCTGTGTGTGCAGCCAAGGGATGCGCGTGAATGTGGTGACGTAGCACGAGGACCAATTGATGCCTGACAAGGGCGGGGGCTGCTAACTCATGGTGCGTTCAAGGAAACTCGTACTTTGTGTTTTTCCTTCCTGTGAAGTCATACCAGTTCGATCTGGTACGAGTTCACGGGTCGGAAGTTACGAGTGGCCGTTATAGGGAACTTTCACAGACAACAGGACGGTAAAAAACACGAGCTACGGGTTACCTGGAACGCTACCAAGTCGTAGTTGTGACTTGAAGCTGTAACTTACGGTTTCAAAAGCCTGCCTTGAACGCAGCATTAGCCGAAACGGCCGTGAAGCTGATATCTGCTTTAACATCACTATTATTATTACCACCAGCAGTAGTAGCAGCTGTAGCAGTAGTGCTAGCAGTATAATTTATGTGATTTCAACTAACTCAAAAACAGTAAAGGCTTTCTCAAAGATGTAACCAGACATAATATATAAACATTTTAAACAATACATTTACAACCACTCTGCATACTTAAACATACAAGGTCAGTTGAAATACTTGTCAAAATAATAATGTTCATAAAATCTTTGTTTGATTACTTAATTATTAATAATAAAATGTGATCATAAAAACATTTTAATAATTATGTTACGAATTTTATCAATCACAATATTTTGCTTTATTATTGTTTAACATTTACATTTAAACAAGTGTTTTGCACACTCTCTTCAACTGACCATTGATAAAACATATCCTCCATTGTTTATTGTGCTTTTGAGTTGAAGTAAACCACACACACACAGACACTTTATTTAACCCCTGATGCACCCAAATGTAATGTCCAGTGTGTGTTGGCTGGGGAATAGAGAAACTTACTTCATAAGCTGGGGTATGAGAGGTGGAGGGTGCATCAGAGATAAACCAGGGCCAAGCAGCTGATGATGGAGTCGGTGTTTGAGGCGTCTACAACAAAAGATAACACCAATGAATCTTTACACATAAGGCAACATATTGGACTACGCTGATATAAAAAAGTTTACTAAATCAATTTGAATTACCCAATCTCATTTGTGAAATTCAGAGAAAGATAATGGTTTCAGAGATTTAACATGGACCATAGTTTAATTTAGATGTAGCTCATTGTACTGTAACAGGGTATATACAGGAATCTTGAAGTTAATTCTAATATCTTTTTAAGACTTTTTCAAGACCTTCTCAATATTTTTCAATACCTCACCACCACTTCAAGCTGTAAACATTTACATCAGTGACACTTTTAACAGTTTTAGTTTGTGATAAAGACTATAGACTACTATGATACAACATAATTCAAGGATAATAAATCAAAGGCAGAGTTTATATAAAAAAACATTGCTCCACTCTCAAAAAACAAAAACAATAATCTTCTTTTCTTTTTTATGTACCGGTTCATCTTAGTTTTTTAATAAAATGAATAAATTCACACACTTTCACAATGTTTTTTAGGACTCAAACTCTTGGACAGCTAATTCAGAAAAATACCTTCAAAATTTAAGACTTTATAATGTTATGAAAAGACTTTTTAATACTTTTTAAGGGTCTTAATTTTCCCAAAATTGATTTATCACCATTTATTACTTTTCAAGACCCCGCGAATACCCTGTGTAAACATTTTGTGTGTGGATTGGAGAGGGAAGAAAATACCTTAGGTGGGGAGGGAGGGTCGCAGCCTGCATCTCTAATGGTCCAGGATGGCGCAGCTGGTGAAGGTGTCTTAAGCTTGGCCATCTGAGAACACATTACAACACATTCAGTGAAACTGAAGACTTCAATGAATCGATGCACTTTATTCATGTGGAGTGAAATTTACCTTTGCAGCTGGTGAACAGCAGGGGGTTTCTGCATCGCCCCAACTCAAGGGAAATCTGGTTGGGGGTGATCCAACCAGCTGTTGACAGATGACAAAAAACATTACACTCCAGACAGGGTGGATAATCTAGATGTATGTCTATGTCTCAGTTAAAACACATTAAAGTAACATACATCGTCCACAGGAGGTGGGGAGCCCGAGGGCTGCCTTTCCCCGGTCCAGGGCCGTCTCACCGGGGACACTGTTGGAGACTTCACAAAGAAAAGGACCGATTGAACCTTTGTCATTACATAGTGCATTCACTGGACATGTATGACTATATTGAGAATGACAGTAGCTGAGTTCATTAAAAAACAATTAATATTGTTTGTATTCTGAAAGCTACTTCTGGAAAACAAATTAGACTAAATGATTAGATGAACACATACCGTCTGAGGCAAAGAAGTTGGGCTGGAAGGGGCCTCCTCCTCCTCCTCCGAACTCCAGGACGCTCTGGATGGGGGTGATCCAACCAGCTGTTGACATGAAAACCAAATCTCAGACACAGTGGACAGTCTAGTAATGTGTATCTAGTGACTATTCTGGAAGTGTATGGTGTCTGTGGCAGTTGTGAGAAACAGTAGCATACATTGTTCACTGGAGAGCGGGGTCGGCGGGGTCGAGCTGTGGCCCTGGGGCGTCTGGCTGACGCTGAGGAGGCCGCCTACACAATGAAAGAAAACATATCAATTAAGCTTTAATCACTACAGCTATACAAGTCACCCACTGAATTACAATTACAAATATGTTTGAGAATAGCTTGAGTTTGTTCAACTACCATTATTATTAGTATCAATGCTTATTTTGAAAAGTATTAGCATTATTGACTGTTGGGAATCAGGTGACAGTTATAACAAACCCTAAAATAATAGATACTAGTAGTATACTAATAGATCAAATTACCCTCTTGTGCTTTGGAGAGGGCTGGTAGTTCACTGGGCAAGACAGATCAGAAGGAGAAACTTCCTCCATAGCATGTAATGCTGCGCTGCTGAACCAGACTGGATTCAGTGGAAAGAAGCTCTCCTCTGCCTGTGAAACAAAAAGAAAAATCCACTGACAACATGTCTTATCACATACACAAAGTATACATTAAGAACCAATTAGGACATCCTAAAGTATTTGTAAAATAACAAACCTGCTGCTGAGCCATCCCAGGCTGTGCTGAACCCGGGGACTGGGAGGGTTCACCAGGCTGGCTCGTCTGGAATGAAAAGTTGTATTACATTGCATTAATCAAATTGTAAAACACTTGAGAAAAAAAATCTAATTTTCACAGTCTCATATACACATTACACTGTAACAATTACCTTGCGGCCATGACTGACTTGCTGCCACTGAAAGGGGTCAGGTGACTGTCGAGCAGGGACCTCTCCCGTCACAACCAGCTTGGGAGTGAAGTTCCTAGCTGGCGGTGACGGCCTGGGAGAGACCGGGGGTGCTGGTGGTGGTGTCTCCAGCTGCTGCATGGCGGCGGACCACAGCACACGGACGAGGATCCACATCCCCTCGTCATCGCTCAGATGGATCTGCAGAAATCACATAACCAAATTCATTTACACAGACAAAGTTTTAGCCACAAAAAGCAGCTGCAGCTTCACACAAGGATATTCTACTTACACCATCTCTGGCCCACAGCTGCGGCCGGTTGAGGGGGAAGTACTCCTCAGCTGAGAAGTACGTCACATCTAAAAAATAACAAACAGCCATTATAATCTCCATACATATATGTAATGGTGACTTTTTATTCATTACTACACCTCAATGCATATTGAGGTACATTTTTATTCAAACGGCTTGCAGAGAACATATAACATTTTAAAATGTAACTCCATTTAATCTAAGGACTTTTTTACGTACGCATATCCGCAGACACGCGGCGGTATGCCTGGCGAAGGAAGTTCTGGTAAGACACCTCACAGTCCAGGCGGGGAGGAAAGTCAACAACAAAAACCTGCAGAAAACAAAAAGTCATATACAGGTTACAATACATTATTTGAAAGCTCATATAATCTAATTAGACCAGCTAATGTACTACTACTATGAAGAAGCAATCAAGACATGAAAAAAGCTTACGTTGGGACAGCAGCGGTGAAGGCTGAGCAGGAGCTCGGCGTAGTCGGCGGCAGCCTCGTCGATGGTCCTGCTGGCTCTGAGGTTGTTGCAGGGCGCCAGAAGACACACGGCGTCAGGGACCCGAGGAAGCACAGCGTTCACCACCTCGGTCCGCAGTGCAGAGGCAGCAGCCCCTGGGGTCGACATGAAGCCAAAGGAAAAGGGTTCCTCTGGCATCCGGACCACACCATCTACAATGGCACGTAGATGGGAGTCTCCGACAATCAGAACAAACTGCAACAACAAACATCATTTCATTAGCATGACAGTCCTCACCAACATCAACCGTTTTCTTCATAAACTGGAGAAATAATAATACCTTCTTGTCAGGAGACTCTGGTGGCATGACCAGTTGGTGTTGATGCCCGGTGAAGGTTGAAACTGGCCATGACTTCACTCTGTGACGGTAACCAGTACCGTGGCCTGTTTAGAAATAAACAAAACAAATACAGGTTAAAAAAATTAATGAATGAAGGAAAACAGCAAACATCTAAAATAAATGTACATTTTCTTTAAGTAAAAAAACACCAACAGTTTAAAAGCTTTAAACAAAACAGAATATGAATAGATGATTAATTAATGTAGTTATTTAACTTGAAGATAAAACAGCTACACACTCACGTGGACGGAAGTCGACACGCACATCATCCGATCTCCAGAAACGAGCACCTGGGAGTGATGTTCCAAAGGTCTGAGGACAGATAATAATAAACACATTAAACCTCAGACAGTCTCAGTTTTGACACAGTGTGTTGTTCAAAACAAGTGTGTGTGTGTGTGTCAGTTGTAATGGGAACATACGTTGTTAGCTGGAGATGGGGAGCAGGGGGGTTGGGTCTCTCTGGTCCTGGACCCCTCTCTGGGCACACCGGCTGGGGGGTCGGGCTTCCTCCACCGCTGCTTGGCCGCCTGGACACGCCTCCCCTTCCTCGGCATCCTGCTGGAGACAACTAACTCACAAAAACAACTGTCTACAAAAATAATTAAATCTAAAACAAATTAAATCTAATGTAACCCTGACCTAACCTGAAATACTTACTCCAAATCTAATTTAATCTAATCTTATGTTAATTTGTAGTGTTGTGTACTGTGATGTAGTGTAGTGTTGCGTAGTGTACTGTGATGTAGTGTAGTGTTGCGTAGTGTACTGTGATGTGTGTGGTGTGGTGTAGTGTAGTGTGATGTGGTGTAGTGTGATGTATTGCGGTGTGATGAGGTGTGATGTGGTGTAAATATGTAAACAGGAAGGATAGAGTAGAGATGAAGTGAGGTGAGAGAGAGAGAAAGATGTGTGTGTGGTGTTTAGATGAAGATCCAGGAATCTCAACGACGACGATGACGATGAACAATCTCCAAAATGCTTTTCAAAATCTCTGACCGTGACCAAAGAGAACCTGCAATAAGAACAAGTTGGAGGCGTTATGGACACATCTTAGACATCTTTACATTTACCACACTAAGAAGGTTCATTTTTACAGGGTTCCTGCAGGTTTCTTCAAGTTAAATTCAAGTCTTTTTAAAGCGATAGTAGCATTTTTTAGTGTGGCCGTGAAAATAGGCAGTTTCTTTGGGTCTGTTCACAACACTGTATGTTGTAAATCTCTGGGCAGGGCTATTATGGGCTGGCATTGCTAACGGGAGGAGTGCAGAGAGTCTTCTACTGCAATTAAAGTACTTAGGGGCTATTTGGAGATCATACAACCCCACTTTAAAAAAAATGATACTATCCCTTTAAGGCCATTTACCAAAAGTGGATACCTATTTCACGGCCCTACCGGCAAAGAAAAATAAAATCCTTGAATATCAGAGTTTTTACTGTAGATTAACGGTATCATCCCACTATTTTTTAGCTCTTTGTTCTCTATAGATATGTAACAATATCAAAATCTCACAATAATACCTCAATAACAAGCACATGTTATTTATTGCAGTATAATAAGGTAACATGATATCAAAATCTCACTATGATAGCACCATAGCTCCACAGTACAATATTATTCCACTATCCATAAGTCAACAACAATAACATTTTGGTAAAAAATGATCTCATATCAATCACCAGCCCCCTCTCCCTCCCTCCCTCCCTCCCAGCAGTGAAACCACACAGCCACACACACACACACACACACACAGCAGTGAAACCACACAGCCACACACACACACACACACACAGCAGTGAAACAATGCAGCCACACACACACACACACACACACAGCAGTGAAACCACACACCATTCACCTGACACGGTGACGCAGACGATCGTCTCACACACAGACACAAGATGATATCGATTTTTTTTTTCAAAACACATAGCCTCATAGCTCTTAAAAGCTGTAGCTACACTGACGTGTTCCCCGTAAATAGCCGTTTGTCAAACACACTCGACTCCATTAAGCATTATATTAGCCTAACTTAGCTAGCTGAGACAGAGACAGACAGACAAGCAACTCCTCTGCACCGCCATTTTAAATCACTCTTTTCTAAAATGGAGTCTGCAGCTATTAGTCACAATCGAATATGATTTAACTTTATCTGTGTAGAAATCATATTTACAATCACCTCAAGCAAATACAACGACTATTTGAACCAATAGAAAAAACACAAAGCATAAATGAACCTAGAAGCCTCTAACCTAGTTCAAGTGGAGGCGTTCCCTATTGTTCTACATTTTCCCGCCGTTGAAGAAGTCCGTAATATTCATATCAGAGACCAACTGTACATATTTTAATGTGTTTCAGGTGATCATAGCCAAAACACGACAGAGTAACGTCAAACTTAATCTCACTATTGTGTACAACTGATCTGTTAAAGCTAATGCTCTCAAGCTAGCATGTTAAAAAGAGAAAATACAGCTCTTACCTTCGATGTGGGTCGGAGGGGACGAGAGCCGTAGCGCAGAAGCTTTTTATATGAGCCTGCTAAACGAAAGTGACCAATCAGGAGTCCTCTTGTATCCACGTCAAATCAGATGAGGGGGAGCTGTAGATCTGCCTGGCAACAGTACGGAAAAATTCGCGCCAGTGAAAATAACCAATAGGAGTCATCAGATGACGAGTTATCCATGTCCACAACAGCAGCGGGGGAAATAAAAACGACACAGACGTGATCAGATCAGCTGCACTGTCGCCGGTTCGATCCCCGGTCACTGCAGCAGTGGCTGCCAGTCTAATCAATGAAAGCTTTTCCACAGGGCGCGCGCTAGAGCGCAAGCACGCGGACAATATAGATATCCATAGCTTTTTCAGCTTAAAGGCAAAGCTAGTCTTCACTATATGAGAGGCTGCACGTTTGCTCATGTTAAAGGGATATGCTTCTATTTTGGACAGCACCATTTACCCACATCCCTAGCATGTGTCTGAAGCATACAGACCATAATCTCATTGACCCATCCAGTATTAAGCTGGTAGATTTCTAACGCTGAAAGATCTAGAAAAACAGGTCTGAAGGAAATTGCTTTGATAAAATTAAAAAATTTTAAAAATATTGTTAGGTATTAAAAAAAAAAAAACCTCCAGCCCCTATTCCTTCCTCCTTAGCCCCTAATGTTAAATTCTAAAATTGCCATTAGGCTCCTGCTCCAATGAATATTGACAGATTCCTCTCAGCTCAATAGTGTGTGTGTGTGTGTGTGTGTGTGTGTGTGTGTGTGTGTGTGTGTGTGTGTGTGTGTGTGTGTGTGTGTGTGTGTGTGTGTGTGTGTGTGTGTGTGTATCTTGTGTAATAGGGCCGGGACTCGATTAAAACAATTAATCAAATTAATTAGAGGCTTTGTAATTAATTAATCGCAATTAATTGTATTTTAATCGCATATAAATATTTGACCTGAGAACAGTGAGAAGCATTTTTTTCACATGGATTTTAGTATACCATTGAATGACTGAATAGCTTAAGCAACAAAACATTGTTTTTTTTTCAAGGTGGTACTTAACCAAGACCAACAGACTAGGGATGCAAATAATCGATTAATTAATTAATCGATATTTGATATATACAGATTAAATGGTCTTTCCTTCCAATACACTATGATGATTACTGTAGTATTTAACTAGGCTACTTACAGTAAATCACAGTAGCATAAACTGATTTGTTGAACTCAGCCTGATGTAAACATTAATAAAACTCAGTAACCAATCACACAACCGCTGACAATGTCTGGTTTTAGGCAGAAGTCTTCAATGATGCTCCTCATAAATGCAGAGAAAACTCTTAATGAAATAAAAGCGGACCAGGTGGTGGGCTGACTGGTCCTGTCTAACTTCTGTGTACTGGGTGCCATTGTGCAGGGTGTTAAGGCAGCCTTCCTCCACTGCAGTCCCTATGGTCCTGGACCCTCTGGCTGGTGGGGTGGGCTGCTTTCAGCTGGGGGGGGACTCTATCAGCTGCTTCCACCAGAGGCATTTGACACAGTCTGAATCTCAGTAGTATCAGCATCAGCGCACACATGTACGTTAAATGTGTTTTAATCACATGAAGGTGTGTGTTTGTGTGTGTGGGAGAGGATGTGTACGTTAACTGTGTGTGTGTGTGTGTCCATTTGTGTGTGTGTGTGTGACCAACAGACAGACAGAGAGAGAATGTGTGTGCGTTGCCAAGGTGTGTGTGTGTGTGTGTAATCACATGAAGTTACCTGTGTGTGTTAGAGTGTGGGAGAGGAGTGCGCGCTTCCGCGCGCATTTGTATGTTACCTGTGTGTTTTGATGTGTGTGTGTGTGTGTGTAACTGTAATCACATGAAGCTGGTTCTAGAGTCTCTGTGTGTGTGTGTGACTATGAGCTGCATCCTGTGTCAGTCTGATTTAGCTGTGTCTGTGTTTATAAACATTTAAACGAGCGCCAGGTGGATTGTTTATGAAGTTAACGAGCTCTGGCCTGAGGATCAAAGAGGTTACCACGGCGATAGGGGCCCCCGCAGGCTGAGACAGACAGAAACGTGGAGAAAAACAGCCATTTTCTGCCTCTAAACCGGTCTCACAATTAGGCTTAGCATGACAAAACGGTAACTCCTATCAGAACAAAACACAGATCAACGTTGCTCTAAGGACTTACTGAAAATTTCGGTACGATTTGGTGTTTCTACAGTAAATATTTTGGCGACGCTGGCAGTTTTAAAACATCAGGCCGTTCTGCTCCTCTCAGAAAATATTTGTATTGGACTCAATGAGGAGCAGAGACAGACGTGGCCGCACTCAGAGGCTGATTCTGTAAGTTCTGTAAGTCTCTCTGATATTTTGAGCACATGACATGAGAGATAACAAGTTTGTCTTACAAATTCTGAAAAAATTATGTCTGTAGAGTGTAAATTGTGGCCGTGGTGGCAATTTATCCAGAAAAAATACAGAATGTTTCTTCACTCTCTCCCACTCTAACCGATGATGTCACGCACTCTGACACGAACATTCTATGCAATACACACCCATTATAAACTCATAATTTCTCCAAAAATGATCATGGTCATTGATCAGGGATTGATCAAAAACTATATGACCTATCAAAACGTGGAGTAATGCGACAATACACAAGACTTGTGTCTACTGTTTAAAGTTTAAATGGAGTCTCTAGGTGAAAGTATGCCTGAGCAGTAGACGTTTGTTAAACTCCAATGATTGGTCTTTTTCGGTCTTTTTTTTTCGCCCGTCCCATTGACTTACATGCAAAATTTTTGCGCAGTTTTTCGCGACTACGTCGCGAAAAATTCGTAAACTGTTGAGAAAAGTAATAGCACAGCGATCCCGATCAGGACGCACATTTTGATATATAATATGTCCTGCAACTCTTCGAGTTGCAGGACTAGTAGCGAATCGAAAATCGTCCGGAAGATGAAGGAGAATAATAACTAGAAAATTTCCTCTCGGGAAATTTTGAATGGGCCACGGGAGCTACTGCGGGTTGTGCCATCTCTGTCAACATGGGAATCAAACCCACGATCTTAAGGTCAAGACAGAGCTGATCAGACAGACACATGATCATCTTTCTATAAGCACTGATATGGAGGAGCTGTAACCACATTAGGTTAACTGTGTGTGTGTGTGTGTGTGTGTGTGTGTGTGTGTGTGTGTGTGTGTGTGTGTGTGTGTGTGTGTGTGTGTGACTGTAATCACATGAAGCTGGCTCTAGAGTCTGTGTGTGTGTGTGTGTGTGTGTGTGACTGTAATCACATGAAGCTGGCTCTAGAGTCTGTGTGTGTGTGTGTGACTGACTTGTCACATAGTTAGTTAGTAGCTGCATCCTGTGTCAGTCTGATTTAGCTGTGTCTGTGTTTATAAACATTTAAACGAGCGCCAGGTGGATTGTTTATGAAGTTAACGAGCTCTGGCCTGAGGATCAAAGAGGTTACCACGGCGATAGGGGCCCCCGCAGGCTGAGACAGACAGAAACGTGGAGAAAAACAGCCATTTTCTGCCTCTAAACCGGCCTCACAATTAGGCTTAGCATGACAAAACGGTAACTCCTATCAGAACAAAACACAGATCAACGTTGCTCTAAGGACTTCCTGAAAAATTTGGTACGATTTGGTGTTTCTACAGTAAATATTTTGGCGACGCTGGCAGTTTTAAAACATCAGGCCGTTCTGCTCCTCTCAGAAAATATTTGTATTGGACTCAATGAGGAGCAGAGACAGACGTGGCCGCACTCAGAGGCTGATTCTGTAAGTTCTGTAAGTCTCTCTGATATTTTGAGCACATGACATGAGAGATAACAAGTTTGTCTTACAAATTCTGAAAAAATTATGTCTGTAGAGTGTAAATTGTGGCCGTGGTGGCAATTTATCCAGAAAAAAATACAGAATGTTTCTTCACTCTCTCCCACTCTAACCGATGATGTCACGCACTCTGACACGAACATTCCATGCAATACACACCCATTATAAACTCATAATTTCTCCAAAAATGATCATGGTCATTGATCAGGGATTGATCAAAAACTATATGACCTATCAAAACGTGGAGTAATACGACAATACACAAGACTTGTGTCTACTGTTTAAAGTTTAAATGGAGTCTCTAGGTGAAAGTATGCCTGAGCAGTAGACTTTTGTTAAACTCCAATGATTGGTCTTTTTCGCTCTTTTTTTTCCGCCCGTCCCATTGACTTACATGCAAAATTTTTGCGCAGTTTTTCGCGACTACGTCGCGAAAAATTCGTAAACTGTTGAGAAAAGTAATAGCACAGCGATCCCGATCAAGACGCACGTTTTGATATATAATATGTCCTGCAACTCTTCGAGTTGCAGGACTAGTAGCGAATCGAAATCTGGCCGGAAGTGGAAAAATAATAACTAGGAAAAAATCCACACAATAACAGTAGTGCCCGGGCTTCGCCCGGGCACTGGTCCCTGCAGCTATTTCATAGCTGTTGGGACCAGTGCCCGGTGCGATTGCCCGCGGCCCTAATAAGAAGAAAAAATCCACACAATAACAGTAGTGCCCGGGCTTCGCCCGGGCACTGGTCCCTGCAGCTATTTCATAGCTGTTGGGACCAGTGCCCGGTGCGATTGCCCGTGGCCCTAATAAGTTTAAAGAAACAAAATGGCCGAACAGAATAACAATACTGTGAATGCTTCCAGCATTCACACTAATAACTAGAAAATTTCCTCTCGGGAAATTTTGAATGGGCCACGGGAGCTACTGCGGGTTGTGCCATCTCTGTCAACATGGGAATCAAACCGATCTTAAGGTCAAGACAGAGCTGATCAGACAGACACATGATCATCTTTCTATAAGCACTGATATGGAGGAGCTGTAACCACATTAGGTTACCTGTGTGTGTGTGTGTGTGTGTGTGTGTGTGTGTGTGTGTGTGTGTGTGTGTGTGTGTGTGTGTGTGTGTGTGTGTGTGTGTGTGTGTGTGTGTGTGTGTGTGTGTGTGTGTGTGTGTGACTGTAATCACATGAAGCTGGCTCTAGAGTCTGTGTGTGTGTGTGTGTGACTGACTTGACACATAGTTAGTTAGTAGCTGCATCCTGTGTCAGTCTGATTTAGCTGTGTCTGTGTTTATAAACATTTAAACGAGCGCCAGGTGGATTGTTTATGAAGTTAACGAGCTCTGGCCTGAGGATCAAAGAGGTTACCACGGCGATAGGGGCCCCCGCAGGCTGAGACAGACAGAAACGTGGAGAAAAACAGCCATTTTCTGCCTCTAAACCGGCCTCACAATTAGGCTTAGCATGACAAAACGGTAACTCCTATCAGAACAAAACACAGATCAACGTTGCTCTAAGGACTTACTGAAAATTTCGGTACGATTTGGTGTTTCTACAGTAAATATTTTGGCGACGCTGGCAGTTTTAAAACATCAGGCCGTTCTGCTCCTCTCAGAAAATATTTGTATTGGACTCAATGAGGAGCAGAGACAGACGTGGCCGCACTCAGAGGCTGATTCTGTAAGTTCTGTAAGTCTCTCTGATATTTTGAGCACATGACATGAGAGATAACAAGTTTGTCTTACAAATTCTGAAAAAATTATGTCTGTAGAGTGTAAATTGTGGCCGTGGTGGCAATTTATCCAGAAAAAATACAGAATGTTTCTTCACTCTCTCCCACTCTAACCGATGATGTCACGCACTCTGACACGAACATTCCATGCAATACACACCCATTATAAACTCATAATTTCTCCAAAAATGATCATGGTCATTGATCAGGGATTGATCAAAAACTATATGACCTATCAAAACGTGGAGTAATACGCCAATACACAAGACTTGTGTCTACTGTTTAAAGTTTAAATGGAGTCTCTAGGTGAAAGTATGCCTGAGCAGTAGACTTTTGTTAAACTCCAATGATTGGTCTTTTTCGGTCTTTTTTTTCCGCCCGTCCCATTGACTTACATGCAAAATTTTTGCGCGGTTTTTCGCGACTACGTCGCGAAAAATTCGTAAACTGTTGAGAAAAGTAATAGCACACCGATCCCGATCAAGACGCACGTTTTGATATATAATTTGGCCTGCAACTCTTCGAGTTGCAGGACTAGTAGCGAACCGAAAAAGCGTCCGGAAGATGAAGGAGAACTAGAAAAAGATAGCATTTCCTGCAGAAAATGCGTGTGAATGCTGAAAGCAGCTGAACGCTGTTGCTGAAGCAATGCTGAATGAGCTGAAGAAATTGTTGAATCAATGCTAAATTAGTTGACGAAACTGCTAAAGCAATGTTGAAAAGACTAATGCTAGAGTAGAGTAGAGTAGAGTAGAGAGTAGAGGAATACTTTATTCATCCCTAGGAGGGAAAAAGCTGAAACATATAACTTGTAGTGTGAGATGAATGCCTTTTTAAAGGTAAAAAGCAGTAGAAATGCTAAAGGGAGAAGAAAACATTGAAATTCTGCATGTTTAAATGTAATGGTTAAATAGTTGAAATCTGCAGCTAACCTAACAGGAAGGACAACTGATGAACCAGCACTAACATAGCTGAAGCAATGGCTGAGAATATATTTAAAAGTAGAAGATGTGAGACTTTGTATGAAATGGCTGGAAATTACTTGAATTGTCAAAGAAGAGTTTGAAAAATTCCTGAATTAGGAAAAAAGTTAATGCCTACTGAAATACATTGTAAACTGACAGCAGAAGAACATTGTTGAAGAATATAGATCGAGCATTAGCTGAGGAGTAGAACATGTAAACAGCAGGTTTAATGGTGTGAAATGGTTGAGAAGAGCCTCAGTAGTTTAGGATACGTGTAAAACAATGTGTTCAACATGACCAAAATGGGGAAATGTGTATTTTCAGTTTAAATAGCTAAAGAACAAAATTAACAGCAACGAGTCCATTAACTACAACAGGAAGATAGAGAGGTACATACAAAACAGTCAGACAACTGTAGGAAAAGTGTGTGTGTGTGTGTGTGTGTGTGTGTGTGTGTGTGTGTGAGTGAGTGAGGAAGATATACAAAAAGTTCTGACCTGACAACTGTATGAAATGTGTGTGTGTTGGACGTGTGTGTCTGTTTGTGTATGGTTAGTGTGTGTCCATTTGTGTGTGTGTTTGTTGTGTGTGCATGTGTGTCTGTTTGTGTGTAATTGTGTAAATTGTGTATGTGTTTGGTAAGTGGTTGTATGTTTGTTGGGTGTGTGTGTGTGTGTGTGTGTGTGGTAGTTAGTGTGTGTCCATTTGTGTGTGTGTGTGTGTGTGTGTGTTGGATGTCTGTGTAGTGTGTGTGTGTGTGTGTATGGTGTGTGTGCGTGTGTGTGTGTGTGTGTGTGTGTGTGTGTGTGTGTGTGTGTGTGTGTGTGTGCGTAGTAGTTAGTGTGTGTCCATTTGTGTGTGTGTGTTGGATGTGTATGCATGGTGAGTGTGTGTCCATTTGTGTGTGTGTGTGTGTTGGATGTGTGTGTGTATGGTGAGTGTGTGTTCATTTGTGTGTGTGTGTGTGTGTCCATTTGTGTGTGTGTATGTGTGTGTTGGATGTGTGTGTGTGTGTGTGTGTGTGTGTGTGTGTGTGTGTGGTAGTTAGTGTGTGTCCATTTGTGTGTGTGTGTATATGACCGACAGACAGTCAGACAGAGAGAATGTGTGCGTTGCCATGGTGACGTTGCCATGGTGAGGTTACCATGGTGAGGTTGCCATGTTGAGGTTACCATGTAACTGTTGGCTGGTGGCTTTAAGGCATGGTGGCAGCTTTAACCATAGGCTTTAACTGCTCTGTGACACCCTCAAACAGATCTAATGTACGACAAATCTGTACTTAGTACGAGCAAAAGGTTTACATTTTCCGAACCATAAGACCTTGCTGAACGCGTCCGTGTCACTTTGGTGTTTCTAGAGTAAAAATTGTTGATTGTGTCGCAGGTTGGAAACTTTGGGACGTTTAGAAAATCAGCGCCTACTTTTGAATGGGAGTCAATGAGAGGAGAGAGGGATCTGGCTGCACTCGGAGGCTCCCAGTTTAAATTGTGTTCGTCTCTCTGGTTTTTTGAGCACATGAAGAGATCAAGGATGAGCTTGTCTACAAGCATGCCCGAAATTATGTGTGTAGAGTGTAATCTGTGGCCGTGCTGGCAGGATAGAGAGAAAAATGTGAGAGGATTTTTAGACCCTCTGTCACTCTACCAACTGCCAACGGTTCCGAACATTCCGTCCCATTGACTTTCATGTTAAATCTGAATTTTGTCAGAAATTTTAATGATTTTAAAACTATACATATATCTGAAACTGTTGAAGATATCAATAAGCTGAGATACAGCTGAATAGTTGAAAGGTTTGTGAACAGTTTAAAAGTTGAATGAAGTCTGTAGCTGAAAGTATGCTGAAGCTATTAGAGGCTGAATGAAGCAGAAGATTTGAAGAGTTTGAAGACTGTTTCAATGTATTTCCTATGAGAGAAAAATTGCACAAAAAGTTAAATATTTTAAAAAGTATAAATAGTATGAAAGAGAAAAATAATAGCATAAATGTCCTGAAAAAGCTGCACGTTTTGATATATGAATTGTTGAAATAGCACAAAGTATGAAGAAGGAGTTAAACGCAGAAAAAAGGGAAGAAGAAGTAAGAACTAGAAAAAGAAAGCATTTCCTGCAGAAAATGCGTGTGAATGCTGTAAGCAGCTGAACGCTATTGCTGAAGCAATGCTGAATAAGCTGAAGAAATCATTGAAACAAAGTTGAATTAGCTGAAGAACTGTTGAAAAAGTCTAACGTTGAAGCTGAAACATATAACTTGAAGATTAATGCCTTTTTAAGGACAAAAAGCAGTAGAAATGAAAAAAAAAAAAAAAAAAAGGAGAAGAAAATGTTAAAATCCTGCATGTTGAAGATGTTTAACAGTTGAAGAGTTGAAATCTGCAGCTAGCCACAGCAAGGAAAACTGATGAACCAGCAGTAACATAGCTGAAGCAACAAGTGAGAATAGATTAAAAAGAAGGAACATGTAAGCAGGAAGCTGATTGACATGACGTGATGGAAAAAAATCCTGAATTGTTTAGGTTTAAGTGTAATAAATGTGTGTTTAGTCTAAAAGCAGTAGAAATGTTGAAAAGGCAGAGGAATGTGTTGGAAAATCCTGCATTATTAAGTCTAACAGTTGAGGATGTCTGCAGTCAGCTGCAAAAAAGCACTGCTACAGAAAACAGATAAACAAGTGCTAACATGGCTAAAGTAATAAGTGAAAAATAGATTAACAAATGGAACCTGTAAGAAGGAGGTTTATTTTGTATGAAATGATTGGAAATTATTTAAATTGTTGAAGATTAGCATAAAGAAATTGAAAAGCTGAAGTCTACTCAAATATATTTAAACATGACAGCATGAATACATTGTTGGACTATTACTAATATAGATTAAACAATATCTAGGTGGTTGGAAATTATTTGAATTGTTGAAGATTGTGGTGAAAGAAAAATTAACATTTTAAGTACACTCAAATTACTCTAATAAAAATTATATGTGTGTTGGATATGTGTGTATGGTCAGTGTGTGTCCGTGTGTGTGTGTGTGTGTGTGTGTGTGTGTGTGTGTGTGTGTGTGTGTGTGTGTGTGTGTGTGTGTGTGTGTGTGTGTGTGTGTTGGATATGTGTGTATGGTCAGTGTGTGTCCGTGTGTGTGTGTGTGTGTGTGTGTGTGTGTGTGTGTGTGTGTGTGTGTGTGTGTGTGTGTGTGTGTTGGATATGTGTGTATGGTCAGTGTGTGTCCATTTGTGTGTGTGACCGACAGACAGTCAAATAGAGAGAATGTGTGTGCGTTGCCATGGTGACGTTGCCATGGTGAGGTTACCATGGTGAGGTTGCCATGTTGAGGTTACCATGTAACTGTTGGCTGGTGGCTTTAAGGTATGGTGGCAGCTTTAACCATAGGCTTTAACTGCTCTGTGACACCCTCAAACAGATCTAATGTACGACAAATCTGTACTTAGTACGAGCAAAAGGTTTACATTTTCCGAACCATAAGACCTTGCTGAACGCGTCCATGTCACTTTGGTGTTTCTAGAGTAAAAATTGTTGATTGGGTCGCAGGTTGGAAACTTTGGGACGTTTAGAAAATCAGCGCCTACTTTTGAATGGGAGTCAATGGGAGGAGAGAGGGAACTGGCTGCACTCGGAGGCTCCCAGTTTAAATTGTGTTCGTCTCTCTGGTTTTTTGAGCACATGAAGAGATCAAGGATGAGCTTGTCTACAAGCATGCCCGAAATTATGTGTGTAGAGTGTAATCTGTGGCCGTGCTGGCAGGATAGAGAGAAAAATGTGAGAGGATTTTTAGACCCTCTGTCACTCTACCAACTGCCAACGTTAAGTTTCCGAACATTCCGTCCCATTGACTTTCATGTTAAATCTGAATTTTGTCAGAAATTTTAATGATTTTAAAAATATACATATATCTGAAACTGTTGAAGATATCAATAAGCTGAGATATAGCTGAATAGTTGAAAGGTTTGTGAACAGTTTAAAAGTTGAATGAAGTCTGTAGCTGAAAGTATGCTGAAGCTATTAGAGGCTGAATGAAGCAGAAGATTTGAAGAGTTTGACGACTGTTTCAATGTATTCCTATGGGAAAAAAATTGCAGAAAAAGTTAAATATTTTAAAAAGTATAAATAGTATGAAAGAGAAAAATAATAGCATAAATGTCCTGAAAAAGCTGCACGTTTTGATATATGAATTGTTGAAATAGCACAAAGTATGAAGAAGTAGTTAAACACAGAAAAAGGGAAGAAGACTCAGAATAATAATAATAATAATAAGTTTAAAGAAACAAAATGGCCGAACAGAATAACAATACTGTGAATGCTTCCAGCATTCACACTAACTAGAAAAAGATAGCATTTCCTGCAGAAAATGCGTGTGAATGCTGAAAGCAGCTGAACGCTGTTGCTGAAGCAATGCTGAATGAGCTGAAGAAATTGTTGAATCAATGCTAAATTAGTTGACGAAACTGCTAAAGCAATGTTGAAAAGACTAATGCTAGAGTAGTGTAGAGAGTAGATGAATACTTTATTCATCCCTAGGAGGGAAAAAGCTGAAACATATAACTTGTAGTGTGAGATGAATGCCTTTTTAAAGGTAAAAAGCAGTAGAAATGCTAAAGGAAGAAGAAAACATTGAAATTCTGCATGTTTAAATGTAATGGTTAAATAGTTGAAATCTGCAGCTAACCTGACAGGAAGGACAACTGATGAACCAGCACTAACATAGCCGAAGCAATGGCTGAGAATATATTTAAAAGTAGAAGATGTGAGACTTTGTATGAAATGGCTGGAAATTACTTGAATTGTCAAAGAAGAGTTTGAAAAATTCCTGAATTAGGAAAAAAGTTAATGCCTAAACTGACAGCAGAAGAACATTGTTGAAGAATATAGATCGAGCATTAGCTGAGGAGTAGAACATGTAAACAGCGGGTTTAATGGTGTGAAATGGTTGAGAAGAGCCTCAGTAGTTTAGGATACGTGTAAAACAATGTGTTCAACATGACCAAAATGGGGAAATGTGTATTTTCAGTTTAAATAGCTAAAGAACTAAATTAACAGAAACGAGTCCATTAACTACAACAGGAAGATAGAGAGGTACATACAAAACAGTCAGACAACTGTAGGAAAAGTGTGTGTGTGTGTGTGTGTGTGTGTGTGTGTGTGTGTGTGTGTGTGTGTGAGTGAGGAAGATATACAAAAAGTTCTGACCTGACAACTGTATGAAATGTGTGTGTGTTGGACGTGTGTGTCTGTTTGTGTATGGTTAGTGTGTGTCCATTTGTGTGTGTGTTTGTTGTGTGTGCATGTGTGTCTGTTTGTGTGTAATTGTGTAAATTGTGTATGTGTTTGGTAAGTGGTTGTATGTTTGTTGGGTGTGTGTGTGTGTGTGTGTTTGTGTGTGTGTGGTAGTTAGTGTGTGTCCATTTGTGTGTGTGTGTGTGTGTGTGTTGGATGTGTGTGTATGGTGAGTGTGTGTCCATTTGTGTGTGTGTGTGTCCATTTGTGTGTGTGCGTGTGTGTGTATGGTGTGTGTGTGTGTAGTAGTTAGTGTGTGTCCATTTGTGTGTGTGTGTTGGATGTGTATGCATGGTGAGTGTGTGTCCATTTGTGTGTGTGTTGGATGTGTGTGTATGGTGAATGTGTGTCCATTTGTGTGTGTGTGTGTGTGTGTGTGTCCATTTGTGTGTGTGTGTGTGTGTGTGTGTTGGATGTGTGTGTGTGTGTGTGTGTGTGTGTGTGTGTGTGTGTGTGTGTGTGTGTGTGTGGTAGTTAGTGTGTGTCCATTTGTGTGTGTGTGTGTGTGTGTGTGTGTGTGTATGACCGACAGACAGTCAGACAGAGAGAATGTGTGTGCGTTGCCATGGTGACGTTGCCATGGTGAGGTTACCATGGTGAGGTTGCCATGTTGAGGTTACCATGTAACTGTTGGCTGGTGGCTTTAAGGTATGGTGGCAGCTTTAACCATAGGCTTTAACTGCTCTGTGACACCCTCAAACAGATCTAATGTACGACAAATCTGTACTTAGTACGAGCAAAAGGTTTACATTTTCCGAACCATAAGACCTTGTTGAACGCGTCCGTGTCACTTTGGTGTTTCTAGAGTAAAAATTGTTGATTGGGTTGCAGGTTGGAAACTTTGGGACGTTTAGAAAATCAGCGCCTACTTTTGAATGGGAGTCAATGAGAGGAGAGAGGGAATTGGCCGCACTCGGAGGCTCCCAGTTTAAATTGTGTTCGTCTCTCTGGTTTTTTGAGCACATGAAGAGATCAAGGATGAGCTTGTCTACAAGCATGCCCGAAATTATGTGTGTAGAGTGTAATCTGTGGCCGTGCTGACAGGATAGAGAGAAAAATGTGAGAGGATTTTTAGACCCTCTGTCACTCTACCAACTGCCAACGTCCGAACATTCCGTCCCATTGACTTTCATGTTAAATCTGAATTTTGTCAGAAATTTTAAT
>NC_140919.1:6066980-6124480 GCF_045865225.1 Trachurus japonicus | reverse complement strand
ATCTAATGTACGACAAATCTGTACTTAGTACGAGCAAAAGGTATACATTTTCCGAACCATAAGACCTTGCTGAACGCGTCCGTGTCACTTTGGTGTTTCTAGAGTAAAAATTGTTGATTGTGTCGCAGGTTGGAAACTTTGGGACGTTTAGAAAATCAGCGCCTACTTTTGAATGGGAGTCAATGAGAGGAGAGAGGGAACTGGCTGCACTCGGAGGCTCCCAGTTTAAATTGTGTTCGTCTCTCTGGTTTTTTGAGCACATGAAGAGATCGAGGATGAGCCTGTCTACAAGCATGCCCGAAATTATGTGTGTAGAGTGTAATCTGTGGCCGTGCTGACAGGATAGAGAGAAAAATGTGAGAGGATTTTTAGACCCTCTGTCACTCTACCAACTGCCAACGTCCGAACATTCCGTCCCATTGACTTTCATGTTAAATCTGAATTTTGTCAGAAATTTGAATGATTTTAAAACTATACATATATCTGAAACTGTTGAAGATATCAATAAGCTGAGATATAGCTGAATAGTTGAAAGGTTTGTGAACAGTTTAAAAGTTGAATGAAGTCTGTAGCTGAAAGTATGCTGAAGCTATTAGAGGCTGAATGAAGCAGAAGATTTGAAGAGTTTGAAGACTGTTTCAATGTATTCCTATGGGAAAAAAATTAGCAGAAAAAGTTAAATATTTTAAAAAGTATAAATAGTATGAAAGAGAAAAGTAATAGCATAAATGTCCTGAAAAAGCTGCACGTTTTGATATATGAATTGTTGAAATAGCACAAAGTATGAAGGACTAGTTAAACGCAGAAAAAGGGAAGAAGACTCAGAATAATAATAAGTTTAAAGAAACAAAATGGCCGAACAGAATAACAATACTGTGAATGCTTCCAGCATTCACACTAACTAGAAAAAGAAAGCATTTCCTGCAGAAAATGCGTGTGAATGCTGTAAGCAGCTGAACGCTATTGCTGAAGCAATGCTGAATAAGCTGAAGAAATCATTGAAACAAAGTTGAATTAGCTGAAGAACTGTTGAAAAAGTCTAACGTTGAAGCTGAAACATATAACTTGAAGATTAATGCCTTTTTAAGGACAAAAAGCAGTAGAAATGTAAAAAAAAAAAAAAAAAGAAGAAAATGTTAAAATCCTGCATGTTGAAGATGTTTAACAGTTGAAGAGTTGAAATCTGCAGCTAGCCACAGCAAGGAAAACTGATGAACCAGCAGTAACATAGCTGAAGCAACAAGTGAGAATAGATTAAAAAGAAGGAACATGTAAGCAGGAAGCTGATTGACATGACGTGATGGAAAAAATCCTGAATTGTTTAGGTTTAAGTGTAATAAATGTGTGTTTAGTCTAAAAGCAGTAGAAATGTTGAAAAGGCAGAGGAATGTGTTGGAAAATCCTGCATTATTAAGTCTAACAGTTGAGGAGTCTGCAGTCAGCTGCAAAAAAGCACTGCTACAGAAAACAGATAAACAAGTGCTAACATGGCTAAAGTAATAACTGAAAATAGATTAACAAATGGAACCTGTAAGAAGGAGGTTTATTTTGTATGAAATGATTGGAAATTATTTAAATTGTTGAAGATTAGCATAAAGAAATTGAAAAGCTGAAGTCTACTCAAATATATTTAAACATGACAGCATGAATACATTGTTGGACTATTACTAATATAGATTAAACAATATCTAGGTGGTTGGAAATTATTTGAATTGTTGAAGATTGTGGTGAAAGAAAAATTAACATTTTAAGTACACTCAAATTACTCTAATAAAAATTATATGTGTGTTGGATATGTGTGTATGGTCAGTGTGTGTCCGTGTGTGTGTGTGTGTGTGTGTGTGTGTGTGTGTGTTGGATATGTGTGTATGGTCAGTGTGTGTGTGTGTGTGTGTGTGTGTGTGTGTGTGTGTGTGTGTCCGTGTGTGTGTGTGTGTGTGTGTGTGTGTGTGTGTGTGTGTGTGTGTGTGTGTGTGTTGGATATGTGTGTATGGTCAGTGTGTGTCCATTTGTGTGTGTGACCGACAGACAGTCAAATAGAGAGAATGTGTGTGCGTTGCCATGGTGACGTTGCCATGGTGAGGTTACCATGGTGAGGTTGCCATGTTGAGGTTACCATGTAACTGTTGGCTGGTGGCTTTAAGGTATGGTGGCAGCTTTAACCATAGGCTTTAACTGCTCTGTGACACCCTCAAACAGATCTAATGTACGACAAATCTGTACTTAGTACGAGCAAAAGGTTTACATTTTCCGAACCATAAGACCTTGCTGAACGCGTCCATGTCACTTTGGTGTTTCTAGAGTAAAAATTGTTGATTGGGTCGCAGGTTGGAAACTTTGGGACGTTTAGAAAATCAGCGCCTACTTTTGAATGGGAGTCAATGGGAGGAGAGAGGGAACTGGCTGCACTCGGAGGCTCCCAGTTTAAATTGTGTTCGTCTCTCTGGTTTTTTGAGCACATGAAGAGATCAAGGATGAGCTTGTCTACAAGCATGCCCGAAATTATGTGTGTAGAGTGTAATCTGTGGCCGTGCTGGCAGGATAGAGAGAAAAATGTGAGAGGATTTTTAGACCCTCTGTCACTCTACCAACTGCCAACGTCCGTGTGTGTGTGTGTGTGTGTAACTGTAATCACATGAAGCTGGCTCTAGAGTCTGTGTGTGTGTTGTAGTTAGTTAGTAGCTGCATCCTGTGTCAGTCTGATTTAGCTGTGTCTGTGTTTATAAACATTTAAACGAGCGCCAGGTGGATTGTTTATGAAGTTAACGAGCTCTGGCCTGAGGATCAAAGAGGTTACCACGGCGATAGGGGCCCCCGCAGGCTGAGACAGACAGAAACGTGGAGAAAAAGAGTGATTTTCTGCCTCTAAACCGGTCTCACAATTAGGCCTAGCATGACAAAACGGTAACTCCTATCAGAACAAAACACAGATCAACGTTGCTCTAAGGACTTACTGAAAATTTCGGTACGATTTGGTGTTTCTACAGTAAATATTTTGGCGACGCTGGCAGTTTTAAAACATTAGGCTGTTCTGCTCCTCTCAGAAAATATTTGTATTGGACTCAATGAGGAGCAGGGACAGACGTGGCCGCACTCAGAGGCTGATTCTGTAAGTTCTGTAAGTCTCTCTGATATTTTGAGCACATGACATGAGAGATAACAAGTTTGTCTTACAAATTCTGAAAAAATTATGTCTGTAGAGTGTAAATTGTGGCCGTGCTCACAGTTTATCCAGAAAAAATACAGAATGTTTCTTCACTCTCTCCCACTCTAACTGATGATGTCACGCACTCTGACACGAACATTCTATGCAATACACACCCATTATAAACTCATAATTTCTCCAAAAATGATCATGGTCATTGATCAGGGATTGATCAAAAACTATATGACCTATCAAAACGTGGAGTAATACGACAATACACAAGACTTGTGTCTACTGTTTAAAGTTTAAATGGAGTCTCTAGGTGAAAGTATGCCTGAGCAGTAGACTTTTGTTAAACTCCAATGATTGGTCTTTTTCGCTCTTTTTTTCCCGCCCGTCCCATTGACTTACATGCAAAAATTTTGCGCAGTAAATCGCGACTTACGTCGCGAATAATTCGTACACTGTTGAGAAAAGTAATAGCACACCGATCCCGATCAGGACGCACATTTTGATATATAATTTGTCCTGCAACTCTTCGAGTTGCAGGACTAGTAGCGAACCGAAAGTTGGCCGGAAGTGGAAAAATAACTAGGAAAAAATCCACACAATAACAGTATAACTGGTCCCTGCAGCTATTTCATAGCTGTAGGGATCAGTGCCCGGTGCGATTGCCCGTGGCCCTAACTAGAAAAAGAAAGCATTTCCTGCAGAAAATGCGTGTGAATGCTGTAAGCAGCTGAACGCTATTGCTGAAGCAATGCTGAATAAGCTGAAGAAATCATTGAAACAAAGTTGAATTAGCTGAAGAACTGTTGAAAAAGTCTAACGTTGAAACTGAAACATATAACTTGAAGATTAATGCCTTTTTAAGGACAAAAAGCAGTAGAAATGTAAAAAAAAAAAAAAAAAAAGGAGAAGAAAATGTTAAAATCCTGCATGTTGAAGATGTTAAACAGTTGAAGAGTTGAAATCTGCAGTTAGCCACAGAAAGGAAAACTGATGAACCAGCAGTAACATAGCTGAAGCAACAAGTGAGAATAGATTAAAAAGAAGGAACATGTAAGCAGGAAGCTGATTGACATGACGTGATGGAAAAAATCCTGAATTGTTTAGGTTTAAGTGTAATAAATGTGTGTTTAGTCTAAAAGCAGTAGAAATGTTGAAAAGGCAGAGGAATGTGTTGGAAAATCCTGCATTATTAAGTCTAACAGTTGAGGAGTCTGCAGTCAGCTGCAAAAAGCACTGCTACAGAAAACAAGTGCTAACATGGCTAAAGCAATAAGTGAAAATAGATTAACAAATGGAACCTGTAAGAAGGAGGTTTATTTTGTATGAAATGATTGGAAATTATTTAAATTGTTGAAGATTAGCATAAAGAAATTGAAAAGCTGAAGTCTACTCAAATATATTTAAACATGACAGCATGAATACATTGTTGGACTATTACTAATATAGATTAAACAATATCTAGGTGGTTGGAAATTATTTGAATTGTTGAAGATTGTGGTGAAAGAAAAATTAACATTTTAAGTACACTCAAATTACTCTAATAAAAATTATATGTGTGTTGGATATGTGTGTATGGTCAGTGTGTGTCCATTTGTGTGTGTGACCGACAGACAGTCAAATAGAGAGAATGTGTGTGCGTTGCCATGGTGACGTTGCCATGGTGAGGTTACCATGGTGAGGTTGCCATGTTGAGGTTACCATGTAACTGTTGGCTGGTGGCTTTAAGGTATGGTGGCAGCTTTAACCATAGGCTTTAACTGCTCTGTGACACCCTCAAACAGATCTAATGTACGACAAATCTGTACTTAG
Source organism: Trachurus japonicus (assembly GCF_045865225.1). NCBI lineage: Eukaryota > Metazoa > Chordata > Actinopteri > Carangiformes > Carangidae > Trachurus > Trachurus japonicus. Next base: position 6,119,514 of record NC_140919.1, on the reverse strand, counting down.
TACGAGCAAAAGGTTTACATTTTCCGAACCATAAGACCTTGCTGAACGCGTCCATGTCACTTTGGTGTTTCTAGAGTAAAAATTGTTGATTGGGTCGCAGGTTGGAAACTTTGGGACGTTTAGAAAATCAGCGCCAACTTTTGAATGGGAGTCAATGAGAGGAGAGAGGGAAGTGGCTGCACTCGGAGGCTCCAGTTTAAATTGTGTTCGTCTCTCTGGTTTTTTGAGCACATGAAGAGATCGAGGATGAGCTTGTCTACAAGCATGCCCGAAATTATGTGTGTAGAGTGTAATCTGTGGCCGTGCTGACAGGATAGAGAGAAAAATATGAGAGGATTTTTAGACCCTCTGTCACTCTACCAACTGCCAACGTTTCCGAACATTCCGTCCCATTGACTTTCATGTTAAATCTGAATTTTTGTCAGAAATTTTAATGATTTTAAAACTATACATATATCTGAAACTGTTGAAGATATCAATAAGCTGAGATATAGCTGAATAGTTGAAAGGTTTGTGAACAGTTTAAAAGTTGAATGAAGTCTGTAGCTGAAAGTATGCTGAAGCTATTAGAGGCTGAATGAAGCAGAAGATTTGAAGAGTTTGAAGACTGTTTCAATGTATTTCCTATGAGAGAAAAATTGCAGAAAAAGTTAAATATTTTAAAAAGTATAAATAGTATAAAAGAGAAAAATAATAGCAATATTGTCCTGAAAAAGCTGCACGTTTTGATATATGAATTGTTGAAATAGCACAAAGTATGAAGGAGCAGAAAACTGCTGAAAAAGGGTGAAAGAAGTAAGAATAATAACTAGAAAAAGATAGCATTTCCTGCAGAAAATGCGTGTGAATGCTGAAAGCAGCTGAACGCTGTTGCTGAAGCAATGCTGAATTAGCTGAAGAAATTGTTGAATCAATGCTAAATTAGTTGACGAAACTGCTAAAGCAATGTTGAAAAGACTAATGCTAGAGTAGAGTAGAGTAGAGTAGAGTAGAGTAGAGTAGAGTAGAGTAGAGTAGAGTAGAGTAGAGTAGAGAGTAGATGAATAATTTATTCATCCCTAGGAGGGAAAAAGCTGAAACATGTAACTTGTAGTGTGAGATGAATGCCTTTTTAAAGCTAAAAAGCAGTAGAAATGCTAAAGGGAGAAGAAAACATTGAAATTCTGCATGTTTAAATGTAATGGTTAAATAGTTGAAATCTGCAGCTAACCTGACAGGAAGGACAACTGATGAACCAGCACTAACATAGCTGAAGCAATGGCTGAGAATATATTTAAAAGTAGAAGATGTGAGACTTTGTATGAAATGGCTGGAAATTACTTGAATTGTCAAAGAAGAGTTTGAAAAATTTCTGAATTAGGAAAAGAGTTAATGCCTACTGAAATACATTGTAAACTGACAGCAGAAGAACATTGTTGAAGAATATAGATCATTAGCATTAGCTGAGGAGTAGAACATGTAAACAGCGGGTTTAATGGTGTGAAATGGTTGAGAAGAGCCTCAGTAGTTTAGGATACGTGTAAAACAATGTGTTCAACATGACCAAAATGGGGAAATGTGTATTTTCAGTTTAAATAGCTAAAGAACAAAATTAACAGCAACGAGTCCATTAACTACAACAGGAAGATAGAGAGGTACACAAAACAGTCAGACAACTGTAGGAAAAGTGTGTGTGTGTGTGTGTGTGTGTGTGTGTGAGAGAGAGTGAGGAAGATATACAAAAGTGTGTGTGTGTGTGTGTGTGTGTGTGTGTGTGTGTGTGTGTGTGTGTGTGTGTGTGTGTGTGTGTGTGTGTGTGTGTGAGTGAGGAAGATATACAAAAAGTTCTGACCTGACAACTGTATGAAATGTGTGTGTGTTGGACGTGTGTGTCTGTTTGTGTATGGTTAGTGTGTGTCCATTTGTGTGTGTGTTTGTTGTGTGTGCATGTGTGTCTGTTTGTGTGTAATTGTGTAAATTGTGTATGTGTTTGGTAAGTGGTTGTATGTTTGTTGGGTGTGTGTGTGTGTGTGTGTGTGTGTGTGTGTGTGTGTGGTAGTTAGTGTGTGTCCAATTGTGTGTGTGTGTGTGTGTGTGTTGGATGTGTGTGTCCATTTGTGTGTGTGTGTGTTGGATGTGTGTGTATGGTGAGTGTGTGTCCATTTGTGTGTGTGTGTGTGTGTGTGTGTGTGTGTAGTAGTAGTTAGTGTGTGTCCATTTGTGTGTGTGTGTTGGATGTGTATGCATGGTGAGTGTGTGTCCATTTGTGTGTGTGTGTGTTGGATGTGTGTGTATGGTGAGTGTGTGTCCATTTGTGTGTGTGTGTCCATTTGTGTGTGTGTGTGTGTTGGATGTGTGTGTGTGTGTGTGGTAGTTAGTGTGTGTCCATTTGTGTGTGTGTGTGTGTGTGTGTGTGTGTGTGTGTATGACCGACAGACAGTCAAACAGAGAGAATGTGTGTGCGTTGCCATGGTGACGTTGCCATGGTGAGGTTACTATGGTGAGGTTGCCATGTTGAGGTTACCATGTAACTGGTGGCTGGTGGCTTTAAGGTATGGTGGCAGCTTTAACCATAGGCTTTAACTGCTCTGTGACACCCTCAAACAGATCTAATGTACGACAAATCTGTACTTAGTACGAGCAAAAGGTTTACATTTTCCGAACCATAAGACCTTGCTGAACGCGTCCATGTCACTTTGGTGTTTCTAGAGTAAAAATTGTTGATTGGGTCGCAGGTTGGAAACTTTGGGACGTTTAGAAAATCAGCGCCAACTTTTGAATGGGAGTCAATGAGAGGAGAGAGGGAAATGGCTGCACTCGGAGGCTCCCAGTTTAAATTGTGTTTGTCTCTCTGGTTTTTTGAGCACATGAAGAGATCGAGGATGAGCTTGTCTACAAGCATGCCCGAAATTATGTGTGTAGAGTGTAATCTGTGGCCGTGCTGACAGGATAGAGAGAAAAATGTGAGAGGATTTTTAGACCCTCTGTCACTCTACCAACTGCCAACGTCCCGAACATTCCGTCCCATTGACTTTCATGTTAAATCTGAATTTTGTCAGAAATTTTAATGATTTTAAAACTATACATATATCTGAAACTGTTGAAGATATCAATAAGCTGAGATATAGCTGAATAGTTGAAAGGTTTGTGAACAGTTTAAAAGTTGAATGAAGTCTGTAGCTGAAAGTATGCTGAAGCTATTAGAGGCTGAATGAAGCAGAAGATTTGAAGAGTTTGAAGACTGTTTCAATGTATTTCCTATGAGAGAAAAATTGCACAAAAAGTTAAATATTTTAAAAAGTATAAATAGTATGAAAGAGAAAAATAATAGCAATATTGTCCTGAAAAAGCTGCACGTTTTGATATATGAATTGTTGAAATAGCACAAAGTATGAAGAAGGAGTTAAACGCAGAAAAAGGGAAGAAGAAGTAAGAATAATAATAACTAGAAAAAGATAGCATTTCCTGCAGAAAATGCGTGTGAATGCTGAAAGCAGCTGAACGCTATTGCTGAAGCAATGCTGAATGAGCTGAAGAAATTGTCGAATCAATGCTAAATTAGTTGACGAAACTGCTAAAGCAATGTTGAAAAGACTAATGCTAGAGTAGAGTAGAGTAGAGAGTAGAGGAATACTTTATTCATCCCTAGGAGGGAAAAAAGCTGAAACATATAACTTGTAGTGTGAGATGAATGCCTTTTTAAAGGTAAAAAGCAGTAGAAATGCTAAAGGGAGAAGAAAACATTGAAATTCTGCATGTTTAAATGTAATGGTTAAATAGTTGAAATCTGCAGCTAACCTAACAGGAAGGACAACTGATGAACCAGCACTAACATAGCCGAAGCAATGGCTGAGAATATATTTAAAAGTAGAAGATGTGAGACTTTGTATGAAATGGCTGGAAATTACTTGAATTGTCAAAGAAGAGTTTGAAAAATTCCTGAATTTGGAAAAAAGTTAATGCCTACTGAAATACATTGTAAACTGACAGCAGAAGAACATTGTTGAAGAATATAGATCATTAGCATTAGCTGAGAAGTAGAACATGTAAACAGCGGGTTTAATGGTGTGAAATGGTTGAGAAGAGCCTCAGTAGTTTAGGATACGTGTAAAACAATGTGTTCAACATGACCAAAATGGGGAAATGTGTATTTTCAGTTTAAATAGCTAAAGAACAAAATTAACAGCAACGAGTCCATTAACTACAACAGGAAGATAGAGAGGTACATACAAAACAGTCAGACAACTGTAGGAAAAGTGTGTGTGTGTGTGTGTGTGTGTGTGTGTGTGTGGTGTGTGTGTGTGTGTGTGTGTGTGTGTGTGTGTGTGTGTGTGTGTGTGTGTGTGTGTGTGTGTGTGTGTGTGTGTGTGTGTGTGTGTGTGTGTGTGTGTGTGTGAGGAAGATATACATAAAGTTCTGACCTGACAACTGTATGAAATGTGTGTGTGTTGGACGTGTGTGTCTGTTTATGTATGGTTAGTGTGTGTCCATTTGTGTGTGTGTTTGTTGTGTGTGCATGTTTGTCTGTTTGTGTGTAATTGTGTAAATTGTGTATGTGTTTGGTAAGTGGTTGTATGTTTGTTGGGTGTGTGTGTGTGTGTGTGTGTGTGTGTGTTTGTGTGTGTGTGGTAGTTAGTGTGTGTCCATTTGTGTGTGTGTGTGTGTGTGTGTGTTGGATGTGTGTGTATGGTGAGTGTGTGTCCATTTGTGTGTGTGTGTCCATTTGTGTGTGTGCGTGTGTGTGTATGGTGTGTGTGTGTGTGTGTGTGTGTGTGTGTGTGTAGTAGTAGTTAGTGTGTGTCCATTTGTGTGTGTGTGTTGGATGTGTATGCATGGTGAGTGTGTGTCCATTTGTGTGTGTGTTGGATGTGTGTGTATGGTGAGTGTGTGTCCATTTGTGTGTGTGTGTGTGTGTGTGTGTGTGTCTGTGTGTGTGTGTGTGTGTGTGTGTTGGATGTGTGTGTGTGTGTGGTAGTTAGTGTGTGTCCATTTGTGTGTGTGTGTGTGTGTGTGTATGACCGACAGACAGTCAGACAGAGAGAATGTGTGTGCGTTGCCATGGTGACGTTGCCATGGTGAGGTTACCATGGTGAGGTTGCCATGTTGAGGTTACCATGTAACTGTTGGCTGGTGGCTTTAAGGTATGGTGGCAGCTTTAACCATAGGCTTTAACTGCTCTGTGACACCCTCAAACAGATCTAATGTACGACAAATCTGTACTTAGTACGAGCAAAAGGTTTACATTTTCCGAACCATAAGACCTTGCTGAACGCGTCCATGTCACTTTGGTGTTTCTAGAGTAAAAATTGTTGATTGGGTCGCAGGTTGGAAACTTTGGGACGTTTAGAAAATCAGCGCCTACTTTTGAATGGGAGTCAATGAGAGGAAGGGAGGGAAGTGGCCGCACTCGGAGGCTCCCAGTTCAAATTGTGTTCGTCTCTCTGGTTTTTTGAGCACATGAAGAGATCAAGGATGAGCTTGTCTACAAGCATGCCCGAAATTATGTGTGTAGAGTGTAATCTGTGGCCGTACTGACAGGATAGAGAGAAAAATGTGAGAGGATTTTTAGACCCTCTGTCACTCTGCCAACTGCCAACGTCCGAACATTCCGTCCCATTGACTTTCATGTTAAATCTGAATTTTGTCAGAAATTTTAATGATTTTAAAACTATACATATATCTGAAACTGTTGAAGATATCAATAAGCTGAGATATAGCTGAATAGTTGAAAGGTTTGTGAACAGTTTAAAAGTTGAATGAAGTCTGTAGCTGAAAGTATGCTGAAGCTATTAGAGGCTGAATGAAGCAGAAGATTTGAAGAGTTTGAAGACTGTTTCAATGTATTTCCTATGAGAGAAAAATTGCACAAAAAGTTAAATATTTTAAAAAGTATAAATAGTATGAAAGAGAAAAATAATAGCAATATTGTCCTGAAAAAGCTGCACGTTTTGATATATGAATTGTTGAAATAGCACAAAGTATGAAGGAGCAGAAAACTGCTGAAAAAGGGTGAAAGAAGTAAGAATAATAATAATAATAATAATAAGTATAAAGATTTGAATAACAATAGTGTGAATGCTTCCAGCATTCACACTAATAATAAGTATAAAGATTTGAATAACAATAGTGTGAATGCTTCCAGCATTCACACTAATAACTAGAAAAAGATAGCATTTCCTGCAGAAAATGCGTGTGAATGCTGAAAGCAGCTGAACGCTGTTGCTGAAGCAATGCTGAATGAGCTGAAGAAATTGTTGAATCAATGCTAAATTAGTTGACGAAACTGCTAAAGCAATGTTGAAAAGACTAATGCTAGAGTAGAGTAGAGAGTATATGAATACTTTATTCATCCCTAGGAGGGAAAAAGCTGAAACATATAACTTGTAGTGTGAGATGAATGTCTTTTTAAAGGTAAAAAGCAGTAGAAATGCTAAAGGGAGAAGAAAACATTGAAATTCTGCATGTTTAAATGTAATGGTTAAATAGTTGAAATCTGTAGCTAACCTGACAGGAAGGACAACTGATGAACCAGCACTAACATAGCTGAAGCAATGGCTGAGAATATATTTAAAAGTAGAAGATGTGAGACTTTGTATGAAATGGCTGGAAATTACTTGAATTGTCAAAGAAGAGTTTGAAAAATTCCTGAATTAGGAAAAAAGTTAATGCCTACTGAAATACATTGTAAACTGACAGAAGAAGAACATTGTTGAAGAATATAGATCGAGCATTAGCTGAGGAGTAGAACATGTAAACAGCGGGTTTAATGGTGTGAAATGGTTGAGAAGAGCCTCAGTAGTTTAGGATACGTGTAAAACAATGTGTTCAACATGACCAAAATGGGGAAATGTGTATTTTCAGTTTAAATAGCTAAAGAACAAAATTAACAGCAACGAGTCCATTAACTACAACAGGAAGATAGAGAGGTACATACAAAACAGTCAGACAACTGTAGGAAAAGTGTGTGTGTGTGTGTGTGTGTGTGTGTGTGTGTGTGCGTGTGTGTGTGTGTGTGTGTGTGTGTTGTGTGTGTGTGTGTGTGTGTGAGAGAGAGTGAGAAAGATATACAAAAAGTTCTGACCTGACAACTGTATGAAATGTGTGTGTGTTGGACGTGTGTGTGTGTGTTTGTGCATGGTTAGTGTGTGTCCATTTGTGTGTGTGTTTGTTGTGTGTGCGTGTGTGTCTGTGTGTGTGTAATTGTGTAAATTGTGTATGTGTTCGGTAAGTGGTTGTATGTTTGTTGTGTGTGTGTGTGTGTGTGTGTGGTAGTTAGTGTGTGTCCATTTGTGTGTGTGTGTTGGATTTGTGTGTGTGTGTGTCCATTTGTGTGTGTGTGTGTAGTAGTTAGTGTGTGTCCATTTGTGTGTGTTGGATGTGTATGCATGGTGAGTGTGTCCATTTGTGTGTGTGTGTGTGTGTGTGTGTGTGAGTGTGTGTGGTAGTTAATGTGTGTTCATTTGTGTGTGTGTGTGTGTGTGTGTGTGTGTGTGTGTGTGAGTGTGTGTGGTAGTTAATGTGTGTTCATTTGTGTGTGTGTGTGTGTGTGTGTGTGTGTGTGTGTGTGTGTGTGAGAGTGTGTGTGAGTGTGTGTGGTAGTTAATGTGTGTTCATTTGTGTGTGTGTGTGTGTGTGTGCGTATGTAACATGTAACTGGTGGCTTTAAGGCATGGTGGCAGCTTTAACCATAGGCTTTAACTGCTCTGTGACACCCTCAAACAGATCTAATGTACGACAAATCTGTACTTAGTACGAGCAAAAGGTTTACATTTTCCGAACCATAAGACCTTGCTGAACGCGTCCATGTCACTTTGGTGTTTCTAGAGTAAAAATTGTTGATTGTGTCGCAGGTTGGAAACTTTGGGACGTTTAGAAAATCAGCTCCTACTTTTGAATGGGAGTCAATGAGAGGAGAGAGGGAAATGGCCACACTCAGAGGCTCCTAGTTTAAATTGTGTTCGTCTCTCTGGTTTTTTGAGCACATGAAGAGATCAAGGATGAGCTTGTCTACAAACGTGGCCGAAATTATGTGTGTAGAGTTTAATCTGTGGCCGTGCTGACAGGATAGAGAGAAAAATGTGAGAGGATTTTTAGACCCTCTGTCACTCTACCAACTGCCAACGTCCGAACATTCCGTCCCATTGACTTTCATGTTAAATCTGAATTTTGTCAGAAATTTTAATGATTTTAAAACTATACATATATCTGAAACTGTTGAAGATATCAATAAGCTGAGATATAGCTGAATAGTTGAAAGGTTTGTGAACAGTTTAAAAGTTGAATGAAGTCTGTAGCTGAAAGTATGCTGAAGCTATTAGAGGCTGAATGAAGCAGAAGATTTGAAGAGTTTGAAGACTGTTTCAATGTATTTCCTATGAGAAAAAAATTGCACAAAAAGTTAAATATTTTAAAAAGTATAAATAGTATGAAAGAGAAAAATAATAGCATAAATGTCCTGAAAAAGCTGCACGTTTTGATATATGAATTGTTGAAATAGCACAAAGTATGAAGAAGGAGTTAAACGCAGAAAAAGGGTGAAAGAAGTAAGAATAATAATAACTAGAAAAAGATAGCATTTCCTGCAGAAAATGCGTGTGAATGCTGAAAGCAGCTGAACGCTGTTGCTGAAGCAATGCTGAATTAGCTGAAGAAATTGTTGAATCAATGCTAAATTAGTTGACGAAACTGCTAAAGCAATGTTGAAAAGACTAATGCTAGAGTAGAGTAGAGTAGAGTAGAGTAGAGTAGAGTAGAGTAGAGTAGAGAGTAGATGAATAATTTATTCATCCCTAGGAGGGAAAAAGCTGAAACATGTAACTTGTAGTGTGAGATGAATGCCTTTTTAAAGCTAAAAAGCAGTAGAAATGCTAAAGGGAGAAGAAAACATTGAAATTCTGCATGTTTAAATGTAATGGTTAAATAGTTGAAATCTGCAGCTAACCTGACAGGAAGGACAACTGATGAACCAGCACTAACATAGCTGAAGCAATGGCTGAGAATATATTTAAAAGTAGAAGATGTGAGACTTTGTATGAAATGGCTGGAAATTACTTGAATTGTCAAAGAAGAGTTTGAAAAATTTCTGAATTAGGAAAAGAGTTAATGCCTACTGAAATACATTGTAAACTGACAGCAGAAGAACATTGTTGAAGAATATAGATCATTAGCATTAGCTGAGGAGTAGAACATGTAAACAGCGGGTTTAATGGTGTGAAATGGTTGAGAAGAGCCTCAGTAGTTTAGGATACGTGTAAAACAATGTGTTCAACATGACCAAAATGGGGAAATGTGTATTTTCAGTTTAAATAGCTAAAGAACAAAATTAACAGCAACGAGTCCATTAACTACAACAGGAAGATAGAGAGGTACACAAAACAGTCAGACAACTGTAGGAAAAGTGTGTGTGTGTGTGTGTGTGTGTGTGTGTGAGAGAGAGTGAGGAAGATATACAAAAGTGTGTGTGTGTGTGTGTGTGTGTGTGTGTGTGTGTGTGTGTGTGTGTGTGTGTGTGAGTGAGGAAGATATACAAAAAGTTCTGACCTGACAACTGTATGAAATGTGTGTGTGTTGGACGTGTGTGTCTGTTTGTGTATGGTTAGTGTGTGTCCATTTGTGTGTGTGTTTGTTGTGTGTGCATGTGTGTCTGTTTGTGTGTAATTGTGTAAATTGTGTATGTGTTTGGTAAGTGGTTGTATGTTTGTTGGGTGTGTGTGTGTGTGTGTGTGTGTGTGTGTGTGTGTGTGGTAGTTAGTGTGTGTCCAATTGTGTGTGTGTGTGTGTGTGTGTGTTGGATGTGTGTGTCCATTTGTGTGTGTGTGTGTTGGATGTGTGTGTATGGTGAGTGTGTGTCCATTTGTGTGTGTGTGTGTGTGTGTGTGTGTGTGTGTGTAGTAGTAGTTAGTGTGTGTCCATTTGTGTGTGTGTGTTGGATGTGTATGCATGGTGAGTGTGTGTCCATTTGTGTGTGTGTGTGTTGGATGTGTGTGTATGGTGAGTGTGTGTCCATTTGTGTGTGTGTGTCCATTTGTGTGTGTGTGTGTGTTGGATGTGTGTGTGTGTGTGTGGTAGTTAGTGTGTGTCCATTTGTGTGTGTGTGTGTGTGTGTGTGTGTGTGTGTGTGTATGACCGACAGACAGTCAAACAGAGAGAATGTGTGTGCGTTGCCATGGTGACGTTGCCATGGTGAGGTTACTATGGTGAGGTTGCCATGTTGAGGTTACCATGTAACTGGTGGCTGGTGGCTTTAAGGTATGGTGGCAGCTTTAACCATAGGCTTTAACTGCTCTGTGACACCCTCAAACAGATCTAATGTACGACAAATCTGTACTTAGTACGAGCAAAAGGTTTACATTTTCCGAACCATAAGACCTTGCTGAACGCGTCCATGTCACTTTGGTGTTTCTAGAGTAAAAATTGTTGATTGGGTCGCAGGTTGGAAACTTTGGGACGTTTAGAAAATCAGCGCCAACTTTTGAATGGGAGTCAATGAGAGGAGAGAGGGAAATGGCTGCACTCGGAGGCTCCCAGTTTAAATTGTGTTTGTCTCTCTGGTTTTTTGAGCACATGAAGAGATCGAGGATGAGCTTGTCTACAAGCATGCCCGAAATTATGTGTGTAGAGTGTAATCTGTGGCCGTGCTGACAGGATAGAGAGAAAAATGTGAGAGGATTTTTAGACCCTCTGTCACTCTACCAACTGCCAACGTCCGAACATTCCGTCCCATTGACTTTCATGTTAAATCTGAATTTTGTCAGAAATTTTAATGATTTTAAAACTATACATATATCTGAAACTGTTGAAGATATCAATAAGCTGAGATATAGCTGAATAGTTGAAAGGTTTGTGAACAGTTTAAAAGTTGAATGAAGTCTGTAGCTGAAAGTATGCTGAAGCTATTAGAGGCTGAATGAAGCAGAAGATTTGAAGAGTTTGAAGACTGTTTCAATGTATTTCCTATGAGAGAAAAATTGCACAAAAAGTTAAATATTTTAAAAAGTATAAATAGTATGAAAGAGAAAAATAATAGCAATATTGTCCTGAAAAAGCTGCACGTTTTGATATATGAATTGTTGAAATAGCACAAAGTATGAAGAAGGAGTTAAACGCAGAAAAAGGGAAGAAGAAGTAAGAATAATAATAATAATAAGTATAAAGATTTGAATAACAATAGTGTGAATGCTTCCAGCATTCACACTAATAAGTATAAAGATTTGAATAACAATAGTGTGAATGCTTCCAGCATTCACACTAACTAGAAAAAGAAAGCATTTCCTGCAGAAAATGCGTGTGAATGCTGTAAGCAGCTGAACGCTATTGCTGAAGCAATGCTGAATAAGCTGAAGAAATCATTGAAACAAAGTTGAATTAGCTGAAGAACTGTTGAAAAAGTCTAACGTTGAAACTGAAACATATAACTTGAAGATTAATGCCTTTTTAAGGACAAAAAGCAGTAGAAATGTAAAAAAAAAAAAAAAAAAGGAGAAGAAAATGTTAAAATCCTGCATGTTGAAGATGTTAAACAGTTGAAGAGTTGAAATCTGCAGCTAGCCACAGAAAGGAAAACTGATGAACCAGCAGTAACATAGCTGAAGCAACAAGTGAGAATAGATTAAAAAGAAGGAACATGTAAGCAGGAAGCTGATTGACATGACGTGATGGAAAAAATCCTGAATTGTTTAGGTTTAAGTGTAATAAATGTGTGTTTAGTCTAAAAGCAGTAGAAATGTTGAAAAGGCAGAGGAATGTGTTGGAAAATCCTGCATTATTAAGTCTAACAGTTGAGGAGTCTGCAGTCAGCTGCAAAAAGCACTGCTACAGAAAACAGATAAACAAGTGCTAACATGGCTAAAGCAATAAGTGAAAATAGATTAACAAATGGAACCTGTAAGAAGGAGGTTTATTTTGTATGAAATGATTGGAAATTATTTAAATTGTTGAAGATTAGCATAAAGAAATTGAAAAGCTGAAGTCTACTCAAATATATTTAAACATGACAGCATGAATACATTGTTGGACTATTACTAATATAGATTAAACAATATCTAGGTGGTTGGAAATTATTTGAATTGTTGAAGATTGTGGTGAAAGAAAAATTAACATTTTAAGTACACTCAAATTACTCTAATAAAAATTATATGTGTGTTGGATATGTGTGTATGGTCAGTGTGTGTCCGTGTGTGTGTGTGTGTGTGTGTTGGATATGTGTGTATGGTCAGTGTGTGTGTGTGTGTGTGTGTGACCGACAGACAGTCAAATAGAGAGAATGTGTGTGCGTTGCCATGGTGACGTTGCCATGTTGAGGTTACCATGGTGAGGTTGCCATGTTGAGGTTACCATGTAACTGTTGGCTGGTGGCTTTAAGGTATGGTGGCAGCTTTAACCATAGGCTTTAACTGCTCTGTGACACCCTCAAAACAGATCTAATGTACGACAAATCTGTACTTAGTACGAGCAAAAGGTTTACATTTTCCGAACCATAAGACCTTGCTGAACGCGTCCATGTCACTTTGGTGTTTCTAGAGTAAAAATTGTTGATTGGGTCGCAGGTTGGAAACTTTGGGACGTTTAGAAAATCAGCGCCAACTTTTGAATGGGAGTCAATGAGAGGAGAGAGGGAAGTGGCTGCACTCGGAGGCTCCCAGTTTAAATTGTGTTCGTCTCTCTGGTTTTTTGAGCACATGAAGAGATCGAGGATGAGCTTGTCTACAAGCATGCCCGAAATTATGTGTGTAGAGTGTAATCTGTGGCCGTGCTGACAGGATAGAGAGAAAAATGTGAGAGGATTTTTAGACCCTCTGTCACTCTACCAACTGCCAACGTCCGAACATTCCGTCCCATTGACTTTCATGTTAAATCTGAATTTTGTCAGAAATTTTAATGATTTTAAAACTATACATATATCTGAAACTGTTGAAGATATCAATAAGCTGAGATATAGCTGAATAGTTGAAAGGTTTGTGAACAGTTTAAAAGTTGAATGAAGTCTGTAGCTGAAAGTATGCTGAAGCTATTAGAGGCTGAATGAAGCAGAAGATTTGAAGAGTTTGAAGACTGTTTCAATTCATTTCCTATGAGAGAAAAATTGCAGAAAAAGTTAAATATTTTAAAAAGTATAAATAGTATAAAAGAGAAAAATAATAGCAATATTGTCCTGAAAAAGCTGCATGTTTTGATATATGAATTGTTGAAATAGCACAAAGTATGAAGGAGCAGAAAACTGCTGAAAAAGGGTGAAAGAAGTAAGAATAATAACTAGAAAAAGATAGCATTTCCTGCAGAAAATGCGTGTGAATGCTGAAAGCAGCTGAACGCTGTTGCTGAAGCAATGCTGAATGAGCTGAAGAAATTGTTGAATCAATGCTAAATTAGTTGACGAAACTGCTAAAGCAATGTTGAAAAGACTAATGCTAGAGTAGAGTAGAGTAGAGAGTAGAGGAATACTTTATTCATCCCTAGGAGGGAAAAAGCTGAAACATATAACTTGTAGTGTGAGATGAATGCCTTTTTAAAGGTAAAAAGCAGTAGAAATGCTAAAAGGAGAAGAAAACATTGAAATTCTGCATGTTTAAATGTAATGGTTAAATAGTTGAAATCTGCAGCTAACCTGACAGGAAGGACAACTGATGAACCAGCACTAACATAGCCGAAGCAATGGCTGAGAATATATTTAAAAGTAGAAGATGTGAGACTTTGTATGAAATGGCTGGAAATTACTTGAATTGTCAAAGAAGAGTTTGAAAAATTCCTGAATTTGGAAAAAAGTTAATGCCTACTGAAATACATTGTAAACTGACAGCAGAAGAACATTGTTGAAGAATATAGATCGAGCATTAGCTGAGGAGTAGAACATGTAAACAGCGGGTTTAATGGTGTGAAATGGTTGAGAAGAGCCTCAGTAGTTTAGGATACGTGTAAAATAATGTGTTCAACATGACCAAAATGGGGAAATGTGTATTTTCAGTTTAAATAGCTAAAGAACAAAATTAACAGCAACGAGTCCATTAACTACAACAGGAAGATAGAGAGGTACATACAAAACAGTCAGACAACTGTAGGAAAAGTGTGTGTGTGTGTGTGTGTGTGTGTGTTTGTGTGTGTGTGTGTGTGTGTGTGTGTGTGTGTGTGTGTGTGTGTGTGTGTGTGTGTGTGTGTGAGTGAGGAAGATATACAAAAAGTTCTGACCTGACAACTGTATGAAATGTGTGTGTGTTGGACGTGTGTGTCTGTTTGTGTATGGTTAGTGTGTGTCCATTTGTGTGTGTTTGTTGTGTGTGCATGTGTCTGTTTGTGTGTAATTGTGTAAATTGTGTATGTGTTTGGTAAGTGGTTGTATGTTTGTTGGGTGTGTGCGTGTGTGTGTGTGTGTGTGTGTGTGTGTGTGGTAGTTAGTGTGTGTCCATTTGTGTGTGTGTGTGTGTGTGTTGGATGTGTGTGTATGGTGAGTGTGTGTGTGTGTTTGTGTGTGTGTGTGTGGTAGTTAGTGTGTGTCCATTTGTGTGTGTGTGTGTGTGTGTGTTGGATGTGTGTGTATGGTGAGTGTGTGTCCATTTGTGTGCGTGTGTGTTGGATGTGTGTGTATGGTGTGTGTGTGTGTGTGTGTGTGTAGTAGTTAGTGTGTGTGTCCATTTGTGTGTGTGTGTTGGATGTGTATGCATGGTGAGTGTGTGTCCATTTGTGTGTGTGTGTGTGCGTGTGTGTTGGATGTGTGTGTATGGTGAGTGTGTGTCCATTTGTGTGTGTGTGTGTGTGTGGTAGTTAGTGTGTGTCCATTTGTGTGTGTGTGTGTGTGTGTGTGTGTATGACCGACAGACAGTCAGACAGAGAGAATGTGTGTGCGTTGCCATGGTGACGTTGCCATGGTGAGGTTACCATGGTGAGGTTGCCATGTTGAGGTTACCATGTAACTGTTGGCTGGTGGCTTTAAGGCATGGTGGCAGCTTTAACCATAGGCTTTAACTGCTCTGTGACACCCTCAAACAGATCTAATGTACGACAAATCTGTACTTAGTACGAGCAAAAGGTTTACATTTTCCGAACCATAAGACCTTGCTGAACGCGTCCGTGTCACTTTGGTGTTTCTAGAGTAAAAATTGTTGATTGTGTCGCAGGTTGGAAACTTTGGGACGTTTAGAAAATCAGCGCCTACTTTTGAATGGGAGTCAATGAGAGGAGAGAGGGAAATGGCTGCACTCAGAGGCTCCCAGTTTAAATTGTGTTCGTCTCTCTGGTTTTTTGAGCACATGAAGAGATCAAGGATGAGCTTGTCTACAAGCATGCCCGAAATTATGTGTGTAGAGTGTAATCTGTGGCCGTGCTGGCAGGATAGAGAGAAAAATGTGAGAGGATTTTTAGACCCTCTGTCACTCTACCAACTGCCAACGTCCGAACATTCCGTCCCATTGACTTTCATGTTAAATCTGAATTTTGTCAGAAATTTTAATGATTTTAAAACTATACATATATCTGAAACTGTTGAAGATATCAATAAGCTGAGATATAGCTGAATAGTTGAAAGGTTTGTGAACAGTTTAAAAGTTGAATGAAGTCTGTAGCTGAAAGTATGCTGAAGCTATTAGAGGCTGAATGAAGCAGAAAATTTGAAGAGTTTGAAGACTGTTTCAATGTATTCCTATGGGAAAAAAATTGCACAAAAAGTTAAATATTTTAAAAAGTATAAATAGTATGAAAGAGAAAAATAATAGCATAAATGTCCTGAAAAAGCTGCACGTTTTGATATATGAATTTTTGAAATAGCACAAAGTATGAAGAAGTAGTTAAACACAGAAAAAGGGAAGAAGACTCAGAATAATAATAATAATAACTAGAAAATTTCCTCTCGGGAAATTTTGAATGGGCCGCGGGGCTACTGCCGATTTTGCCATCTCTGTCAACATGGGAATCAAACCCACGATCTTAAGCGCAAGACAGAGCTGATCAGACAGACACATGATCATCTTTCTATAAGCACTGATATGGAGGAGCTGTAACCACATTAGGTTAACTGTGTGTGTGTGTGTGTGTGTGTGTGTGTGTGTGTGTGTGTGTGTGTGTGTGTGTGTGTGTGTGACACCAACAAGGTTTAACTTTAAAACCAGATTAAATCATGGTTTAAGTTTAAATTCTGTTGCACGTTAACTGTGTTTTAATCACATGAAGGTGTGTGTGTGTGTGTGTGTGACTGTAATCACATGAAGCTGGCTCTAGAGTCTGTGTGTGTGTGTGTGACTGACTTGACACATAGTTAGTTAGTAGCTGCATCCTGTGTCAGTCTGATTTAGCTGTGTGTGTGTTTATAAACATTTAAACGAGCGCCAGGTGGATTGTTTATGAAGTTAACGAGCTCTGGCCTGAGGATCAAAGAGGTTACCACGGCGATAGGGGCCCCCGCAGGCTGAGACAGACAGAAACGTGGAGAAAAACAGCCATTTTCTGCCTCTAAACCGGTCTCACATTTAGGCTTAGCATGACAAAACGGTAACTCCTATCAGAACAAAACACAGATCAACGTTGCTCTAAGGACTTAATGAAAATTTCGGTACGATTTGGTGTTTCTACAGTAAATATTTTGGCGACGCTGGCAGTTTTAAAACATCAGGCCGTTCTGCTCCTCTCAGAAAATATTTGTATTGGACTCAATGAGGAGCAGAGACAGACGTGGCCGCACTCAGAGGCTGATTCTGTAAGTTCTGTAAGTCTCTCTGATATTTTGAGCACATGACATGAGAGATAACAAGTTTGTCTTACAAATTCTGAAAAAATTATGTGTGTAGAGTGAAAATTGTGGCCGTGCTGACAGTTTATCCAGAAAAAATACAGAATGTTTCTTCACTCTCTCCCACTCTAACCGATGATGTCACGCACTCTGACACGAACATTCCATGCAATACACACCCATTATAAACTCATAATTTCTCCAAAAATGATCATGGTCATTGATCAGGGATTGATCAAAAACTATATGACCTATCAAAACGTGGAGTAATACGACAATACACAAGACTTGTGTCTACTGTTTAAAGTTTAAATGGAGTCTCTAGGTGAAAGTATGCCTGAGCAGTAGACGTTTGTTAAACTCCAATGATTGGTCTTTTTCGCTCTTTTTTTTCCGCCCGTCCCATTGACTTACATGCAAAATTTTTGCACAGTTTTTCGCGACTACGTCGCGAAAAATTCGTAAACTGTTAAGAAAAGTAATAGCACACCGATCCCGATCAAGACGCACGTTTTGATATATAATATGTCCTGCAACTCTTCGAGTTGCAGGACTAGTAGCGAATCGAAAAAGCGTCCGGAAGAGGACGGAGAATAATAATAAGAAAAAATCCACACAATAACAGTAGTGCCCGGGCTTCGCCCGGGCACTGGTCCCTGCAGCTATTTCATAGCTGTTGGGACCAGTGCCCGGTGCGATTGCCCGCGGCCCTAATAACTAGAAAATTTCCTCTCGGGAAATTTTGAATGGGCCACGGGAGCTACTGCGGGTTGTGCCATCTCTGTCAACATGGGAATCAAACCCACGATCTTAAGGTCAAGACAGAGCTGATCAGACAGACACATGATCATCTTTCTATAAGCACTGATATGGAGGAGCTGTAACCACATTAGGTTAACTGTGTGTGTGTGTGTGTGTGTGTGTGTGTGTGTGTGTGTGTGTGTGTGTGTGTGACACCAACAAGGTTTAACTTTAAAACCAGATTAAATCATGGTTTAAGTTTAAATTCTGTTGCACGTTAACTGTGTTTTAATCACATGAAGGTGTGTGTGTGTGTGTTTGTGTGTGTGTGTGTGACTGTAATCACATGAAGCTGGCTCGAGAGTCTGTGTGTGTGTGTGTGTGTGTGTGTGTGTGTGTGTGTGTGTGTGTGTGTGTGTGACTGTAATCACATGAAGCTGGCTCTAGAGTCTGTGTGTGTGTGTGTGTGACTGACTTGACACATAGTTAGTTAGTAGCTGCAGCCTGTGTCAGTCTGATTTAGCTGTGTCTGTGTTTATAAACATTTAAACGAGCGCCAGGTGGATTGTTTATGAAGTTAACGAGCTCTGGCCTGAGGATCAAAGAGGTTACCACGGCGATAGGGGCCCCCGCAGGCTGAGACAGACAGAAACGTGGAGAAATAGAGCCATTTTCTGCCTCTAAACCGGTCTCACAATTAGGCTTAGCATGACAAAACGGTAACTCCTATCAGAACAAAACACAGATCAACGTTGCTCTAAGGACTTACTGAAAATTTCGGTACGATTTGGTGTTTCTACAGTAAATATTTTGGCGACGCTGGCAGTTTTAAAACATCAGGCCGTTCTGCTCCTCTCAGAAAATATTTGTATTGGACTCAATGAGGAGCAGAGACAGACGTGGCCGCACTCAGAGGCTGATTCTGTAAGTTCTGTAAGTCTCTCTGATATTTTGAGCACATGACATGAGAGATAACAAGTTTGTCTTACAAATTCTGAAAAAATTATGTCTGTAGAGTGTAAATTGTGGCCGTGCTCACAGTTTATCCAGAAAAAATACAGAATGTTTCTTCACTCTCTCCCACTCTAACCGATGATGTCACGCACTCTGACACGAACATTCTATGCAATACACACCCATTATAAACTCATAATCTCTCCAAAAATGATCATGGTCATTGATCAGGGATTGATCAAAAACTATATGACGTATCAAAACGTGGAGTAATGCGACAATACACAAGACTTGTGTCTACTGTTTAAAGTTTAAATGGAGTCTCTAGGTGAAAGTATGCCTGAGCAGTAGACTTTTGTTAAACTCCAATGATTGGTCTTTTTCGGTCTTTTTTTTTCGCCCGTCCCATTGACTTACATGCAAATTTTTTGCGCAGTTTTTCGCGACTACGTCGCGAAAAATTCGTAAACTGTTGAGAAAAGTAATAGCACAGCGATCCCGATCAGGACGCACATTTTGATATATAATATGTCCTGCAACTCTTCGAGTTGCAGGACTAGTAGCGAATCGAAAATCGTCCGGAAGATGAAGGAGAATAATAATAACTAGAAAATTTCCTCTCGGGAAATTTTGAATGGGCCACGGGAGCTACTGCGGGTTGTGCCATCTCTGTCAACATGGGAATCAAACCCACGATCTTAAGGTCAAGACAGAGCTGATCAGACAGACACATGATCATCTTTCTATAAGCACTGATATGGAGGAGCTGTAACCACATTAGGTTAACTGTGTGTGTGTGTGTGTGTGTGTGTGTGTGTGTGTGTGTGTGTGTGTGTGTCAGTCTGTGTGTGTGTGTGTGTGTGTGTGTGTGTGTGTGTGTGTGTGTGACTGTAATCACATGAAGCTGGCTCTAGAGTCTGTGTGTGTGTGTGTGACTGACTTGTCACATAGTTAGTTAGTAGCTGCATCCTGTGTCAGTCTGATTTAGCTGTGTCTGTGTTTATAAACATTTAAACGAGCGCCAGGTGGATTGTTTATGAAGTTAACGAGCCCTGGCCTGAGGATCAAAGAGGTTACCACGGCGATAGGGGCCCCCGCAGGCTGAGACAGACAGAAACGTGGAGAAAAACAGCCATTTTCTGCCTCTAAACCGGCCTCACAATTAGGCTTAGCATGACAAAACGGTAACTCCTATCAGAACAAAACACAGATCAACGTTGCTCTAAGGACTTACTGAAAATTTCGGTACGATTTGGTGTTTCTACAGTAAATATTTTGGCGACGCTGGCAGTTTTAAAACATCAGGCCGTTCTGCTCCTCTCAGAAAATATTTGTATTGGACTCAATGAGGAGCAGAGACAGACGTGGCCGCACACAGAGGCTGATTCTGTCAATTCTGTAAGTCTCTCTGATATTTTGAGCACATGACATGAGAGATAACAAGTTTGTCTTACAAATTCTGAAAAAATTATGTCTGTAGAGTGTAAATTGTGGCCGTGGTGGCAATTTATCCAGAAAAAATACAGAATGTTTCTTCACTCTCTCCCACTCTAACCGATGATGTCACGCACTCTGACACGAACATTCTGTCCAATACACACCCATTATAAACTCATAATTTCTCCAAAAATGATCATGGTCATTGATCAGGGATTGATCAAAAACTATATGACCTATCAAAACGTGGAGTAATACGACAATACACAAGACTTGTGTCTACTGTTTAAAGTTTAAATGGAGTCTCTAGGTGAAAGTATGCCTGAGCAGTAGACATTTGTTAAACTCCAATGATTGGTCTTTTTCGCTCTTTTTTTCCCGCCCGTCCCATTGACTTACATGCAAAAATTTTGCGCAGTAAATCGCGACTTACGTCGCGAATAATTCGTACACTGTTGAGAAAAGTAATAGCACACCGATCCCGATCAGGACGCACATTTTGATATATAATTTGTCCTGCAACTCTTCGAGTTGCAGGACTAGTAGCGAACCGAAAGTTGGCCGGAAGTGGAAAAATAATAAGAAAAAATCCACACAATAACAGTAGTGCCCGGGCTTCGCCCGGGCACTGGTCCCTGCAGCTATTTCATAGCTGTTGGGACCAGTGCCCAGTGCGATTGCCCGTGGCCCTAACTAGAAAATTTCCTCTCGGGAAATTTTGAATGGGCCACGGGAGCTACTGCGGGTTGTGCCATCTCTGTCAACATGGGAATCAAACCCACGATCTTAAGGTCAAGACAGAGCTGATCAGACAGACACATGATCATCTTTCTATAAGCACTGATATGGAGGAGCTGTAACCACATTAGGTTAACTGTGTGTGTGTGTGTGTGTGTGTGTGTGTGTGACTGTAATCACATGAAGCTGGCTCTAGAGTCTGTGTGTGACTGACTTGACACATAGTTAGTTAGTAGCTGCATCCTGTGTCAGTCTGATTTAGCTGTGTCTGTGTTTATAAACATTTAAACGAGCGCCAGGTGGATTGTTTATGAAGTTAACGAGCTCTGGCCTGAGGATCAAAGAGGTTACCACGGCGATAGGGGCCCCTGCAGGCTGAGACAGACAGAAACGTGGAGAAAAACAGCCATTTTCTGCCTCTAAACCGGTCTCACAATTAGGCTTAGCATGACAAAACGGTAACTCCTATCAGAACAAAACACAGATCAACGTTGCTCTAAGGACTTACTGAAAATTTCGGTACGATTTGGTGTTTCTACAGTAAATATTTTGGCGACGCTGGCAGTTTTAAAACATCAGGCCGTTCTGCTCCTCTCAGAAAATATTTGTATTGGACTCAATGAGGAGCAGAGACAGACGTGGCCGCACTCAGAGGCTGATTCTGTAAGTTCTGTAAGTCTCTCTGATATTTTGAGCACATGACATAAGAGATAACAAGTTTGTCTTACAAATTCTGAAAAAATTATGTCTGTAGAGTGTAAATTGTGGCCGTGCTCACAGTTTATCCAGAAAAAATACAGAATGTTTCTTCACTCTCTCCCACTCTAACCGATGATGTCACGCACTCTGACACGAACATTCCATGCAATACACACCCATTATAATCTCATAATTTCTCCAAAAATGATCATGGTCATTGATCAGGGATTGATCAAAAACTATATGACCTATCAAAACGTGGAGTAATGCGACAATACACAAGACTTGTGTCTACTGTTTAAAGTTTAAATGGAGTCTCTAGGTGAAAGTATGCCTGAGCAGTAGACGTTTGTTAAACTCCAATGATTGGTCTTTTTCGCTCTTTTTTTTTCGCCCGTCCCATTGACTTACATGCAAAAATTTTGCGCAGTTTTTCGCGACTTGCGTCGCGAAAAATTCGTACACTGTTGAGAAACGTAATAGCACACCGATCCCGATCAAGCCGCACGTTCTGATATATAATATGTCCTGCAACTCTTCGAGTTGCAGGACTAGTAGCGAACCGAAAGTCGGCCGGAAGTGGAAAAATAATAATAATAAAAACTAGGAAAAAATCCACACAATAACAGTAGTGCCCGGGCTTCGCCCGGGCACTGGTCCCTGCAGCTATTTCATAGCTGTTGGGACCAGTGCCCGGTGCGATTGCCCGTGGCCCTAATAAGAAGAAAAAATCCACACAATAACAGTAGTGCCCGGGCTTCGCCCGGGCACTGGTCCCTGCAGCTATTTCATAGCTGTAGGGATCAGTGCCCGGTGCGATTGCCCGTGGCCCTAACTAGAAAATTTCCTCTCGGGAAATTTTGAATGGGCCACGGGAGCTACTGCGGGTTGTGCCATCTCTGTCAACATGGGAATCAAACCCACGATCTTAAGGTCAAGACAGAGCTGATCAGACAGACACATGATCATCTTTCTATAAGCACTGATATGGAGGAGCTGTAACCACATTAGGTTACCTGTGTGTGTGTGTGTGTGTGTGTGTGTGTGTGTGTGTGTGTGTGTGTGTGTGTGTGTGTGTGTGTGTGTGTGTGTGTGTGTGTGCGTGCGTGCGTGCGTGCGTGCGTGCGTGCGTGCGTGCGTGTGTGTGTGTGTGTGACTGTAATCACATGAAGCTGGCTCTAGAGTCTGTGTGTGTGTGTGTGACTGACTTGACACATAGTTAGTTAGTAGCTGCATCCTGTGTCAGTCTGATTTAGCTGTGTCTGTGTTTATAAACATTTAAACGAGCGCCAGGTGGATTGTTTATGAAGTTAACGAGCTCTGGCCTGAGGATCAAAGAGGTTACCACGGCGATAGGGGCCCCCGCAGGCTGAGACAGACAGAAACGTGGAGAAAAACAGCCATTTTCTGCCTCTAAACCAGCCTCACAATTAGGCTTAGCATGACAAAACGGTAACTCCTATCAGAACAAAACACAGATCAACGTTGCTCTAAGGACTTACTGAAAATTTCGGTACGATTTGGTGTTTCTACAGTAAATATTTTGGCGACGCTGGCAGTTTTTAAAACATCAGGCCGTTCTGCTCCTCTCAGAAAATATTTGTATTGGACTCAATGAGGAGCAGGGACAGACGTGGCCGCACTCAGAGGCTGATTCTGTAAGTTCTGTAAGTCTCTCTGATATTTTGAGCACATGACATGAGAGATAACAAGTTTGTCTTACAAATTCTGAAAAAATTATGTCTGTAGAGTGTAAATTGTGGCCGTGGTGGCAATTTATCCAGAAAAAATACAGAATGTTTCTTCACTCTCTCCCACTCTAACCGATGATGTCACGCACTCTGACACGAACATTCCATGCAATACACACCCATTATAAACTCATAATTTCTCCAAAAATGATCATGGTCATTGATCAGGGATTGATCAAAAACTATATGACCTATCAAAACGTGGAGTAATACGACAATACACAAGACTTGTGTCTACTGTTTAAAGTTTAAATGGAGTCTCTAGGTGAAAGTATGCCTGAACAGTAGACTTTTGTTAAACTCCAATGATTGGTCTTTTTCGGTCTTTTTTTTTCGCCCGTCCCATTGACTTACATGCAAAATTTTTGCGCAGTTTTTCGCGACTACGTCGCGAAAAATTCGTAAACTGTTGAGAAAAGTAATAGCACAGCGATCCCGATCAAGACGCACGTTTTGATATATAATTTGTCCTGCAACTCTTCGAGTTGCAGGACTAGTAGCGCATCGAAATCTGGCCGGAAGATGAAAAATAATAAAAACTAGGAAAAAATCCACACAATAACAGTAGTGCCCGGGCTTCGCCCGGGCACTGGTCCCTGCAGCTATTTCATAGCTGTTGGGACCAGTGCCCGGTGCGATTGCCCGTGGCCCTAATAATAAGTTTAAAGAAACAAAATGGCCGAACAGAATAACAATACTGTGAATGCTTCCAGCATTCACACTAATAAGTTTAAAGAAACAAAATGGCCGAACAGAATAACAATACTGTGAATGCTTCCAGCATTCACACTAATAATAAGTTTAAAGAAACAAAATGGCCGAACAGAATAACAATACTGTGAATGCTTCCAGCATTCACACTAACTAGAAAAAACATTTCCAAGAATGGAAATGGTGTGAATGCTGGAAGCAATGCTGAATGAGCTGAAGAAATTGTTGAAAGAAAGAAAGAAAGAAAGATTGAAACAAGAGAGAAAAAAGAAAAGGACAGAAAGAAAGAAAGAAAGAAAGAAAGAAAGAATCAAACAAACAAAGAAGTAAAAAGACAGAAATGGAGTGAAAGAAAGAAAGAAAGAAAGAAAGAAAGAAAGAAAGAAATGGAGTAAAAACAAAGGAAGAGAAAAGGAGTAGAAAGAAAGAAAGAAAGAAAGAAAGAAAGAATCAAACAAAGAAGTAAAAAGACAGAAATGGAGTGAAAGAAAGAAAGAAAGAAAGAAAGAAAGAAAGAAAGAAAGAAAGAAAGAAAGAAAGAAAGAAAGAAAGAAAGAAAGAAAGAAAGAAATGGAGTAAAAACAAAGGAAGAGAAAAGGAATAGAAAGAAAGAAAGAATCAATCAAACAAACAAAGAAGTAAAAAGACAGAAATGGAGTGAAAGAAAGAAAGAAAGAAAGAAAGAAAGAAAGAAAGAAAGAAAGAAAGAAAGAAAGAAAGAAAGAAATGGAGTAAAAACAAAGGAAGAGAAAAGGAGTAGAAAGAAAGAAAGAAAGAAAGAATCAAACAAACAAAGAAGTAAAAAGACAGAAATGGAGTGAGTGAAAGAAAGAAAGAAAGAAAGAAAGAAAGAAATGGAGTAAAAACAAAGGAAGAGAAAAGGAATAGAAAGAAAGAAAGAAACAATCAAACAAACAAAGAAGTAAAAAGACAGAAATGGAGTGAAAGAAAGAAAGAAAGAAAGAAAGAAAGAAGAAAAAGAGAGAGGGGGATGATAGATAGAAAGAGGTAGATGGATGGATGGATGGATGGATGGATGGATAGAGAGGGAAGGATATAAAAAGTTACGTAAAATACAAATGAAGGAGTAGAAGAAAGAAAGAAAGAAAGAAAGAAAGAAAGAAAGAAAGAGAAAGAAAGAAAGAAAGAAAGAAGGGGAAAAGAAGAAAGAAAGAAAGGAGACAGAGGGGTTAAAAAATAGGGAGGGGTATAGATAGATAGATAGATAGATAGATAGATAGATAGATAGATAGATAGATAGATAGATAGATAGATAGATAGATAGATAGATAGATAGATAGATAGATAGATGTTAAAAGCTGCATCCTATGTCCTAGGCTCCACCTGTAATTGTACTACTATTAATAGAGTTGGAAAGACTAAACGTCTGAACTTAAATTCATGAGAAAAATATAAATTGTTGGAGATGTTTACATCAAAAGTATAAAATAATTGAGAGCCTGATGAATTTGAGCTGAAAACCTGTGTGTGTGTGTGTCTGGGTGTGTGAGTCTGACGGTCTCTCTGTCTGCGTGTACTGTACATGTGCAGAAAGTAAAACTGTTAAGCGCCACAAAACTCCTCTCTCCCTAATGATCTGATTGATTGGCAGCCTGCCCTCAGAAGTTACCATGACGACTACCATGCTTACATTTTACTGTGTGGAACAGTGTTGTGTTTGTGTGTTTGTCTGTTTGTGTATGTTTGTGTGTGTGACTGTGTGTGAGCGTCTGTGTGTGTCTGTCTGTGTGAGTGTGATGCCTGTGTTTGTGCGTGGACATCCTCTGTCAGTCTGGTTTATCATGTGTGTGTGTGGGGCTGTGTTTAAAAACATCTTAACGAGCAGCCAGGCTGCACCTGCACTGTTCTATTAATAGACTTTGATAACGAGCTGGCCACTACAGCTGGACCAACTGCACACAGAGCAGAGCAGAGCAGAGAGATTTGTGCTCTGAGCAGCTTCCCAAAACAGCCCAGAAAAAGAGAACCGTATACCTCTTATCAGAATATGGTCCTGACCATCTGGGCAAGCAGACCTTCCTGAGCACATTGATGTGCATTAAATGTTTGTAGGGCAAAAACTTTTCTCAGGGTCGCCAGGTAGAAAAGGGGGGCATTTCTGCTTTTCTAAAAAAATCAGCTCCTACTTTTATATTGAAGTGGATGAGCCACTGGAGCAGGTCTAGCTGGACAATTAGGCTCATTGAGACAATTCTGTAAGTCTGTCTGCTGTTTTGAGCACATCAGATGAGACACGACAAGTGTGGCTACAAACCGGTGAGGAAATCATGTGTCTAGAGTTTAATTTGTGGCCGTGCTGGCAATTTATCCAGAAAAAATCCTGAATGTTTTTTCGATCCCTCTCACTCTAACGATGATGTCACTCACTCTGACCCAACCCCATACACACTCATTGAAAAGTGTGAAATTTGTCAGAAATCCTCATGTGCTTTTAAAGGATTTATCTCAAAAACGGTACAAGCTATGAAAAAGTTGTAAATACAGGATGAATACATTAGAAGTTTGTCTACAGCTCAGAATTTGAATGAAGTCTCTAGCTGAAAGTATGTGGACGCTTTAAAGGCTGAAAGAAGTAAGAAGATTTGAAGAGTTTCAAGACTGTTCCAATGCATTCTCTATGGGGAAAAAAAAATCAGAAATAGTTGAATATTGCAAAAAGTATGAATAGTTGAAAAGAGAAAAGACATAGCACACCTGTCCCGAAAAGGCTGAACATTTTGATATTTGAATTGTTGAAATAGCACAAAGTATGAAGGACTAGTTACATGACGAAGAAAGGCAGAAAATGGCCGAACCGAATAACAATAGTGTGAATGCTTCCAGCATTCACACTAACTAGAAAAAGATAGCATTTCCTGCAGAAAATGCGTGTGAATGCTGAAAGCAGCTGAACGCTGTTGCTGAAGCAATGCTGAATTAGCTGAAGAAATTGTTGAATCAATGCTAAATTAGTTGACGAAACTGCTAAAGCAATGTTGAAAAGACTAATGCTAGAGTAGAGTAGAGTAGAGTAGAGTAGAGTAGAGTAGAGTAGAGTAGAGTAGAGTAGAGTAGAGAGTAGATGAATAATTTATTCATCCCTAGGAGGGAAAAAGCTGAAACATGTAACTTGTAGTGTGAGATGAATGCCTTTTTAAAGCTAAAAAGCAGTAGAAATGCTAAAGGGAGAAGAAAACATTGAAATTCTGCATGTTTAAATGTAATGGTTAAATAGTTGAAATCTGCAGCTAACCTGACAGGAAGGACAACTGATGAACCAGCACTAACATAGCTGAAGCAATGGCTGAGAATATATTTAAAAGTAGAAGATGTGAGACTTTGTATGAAATGGCTGGAAATTACTTGAATTGTCAAAGAAGAGTTTGAAAAATTTCTGAATTAGGAAAAAAGTTAATGCCTACTGAAATACATTGTAAACTGACAGCAGAAGAACATTGTTGAAGAATATAGATCATTAGCATTAGCTGAGGAGTAGAACATGTAAACAGCGGGTTTAATGGTGTGAAATGGTTGAGAAGAGCCTCAGTAGTTTAGGATACGTGTAAAACAATGTGTTCAACATGACCAAAATGGGGAAATGTGTATTTTCAGTTTAAATAGCTAAAGAACAAAATTAATAGCAACGAGTCCATTAACTACAACAGGAAGATAGAGAGGTACACAAAACAGTCAGACAACTGTAGGAAAAGTGTGTGTGTGTGTGTGTGTGTGTGTGTGTGTGTGTGTGTGTGTGTGTGTGTGTGTGAGAGAGAGTGAGGAAGATATACAAAAGTGTGTGTGTGTGTGTGTGTGTGTGTGTGTGTGTGTGTGTGTGAGGAAGATATACAAAAAGTTCTGACCTGACAACTGTATGAAATGTGTGTGTGTTGGACGTGTGTGTCTGTTTGTGTATGGTTAGTGTGTGTCCATTTGTGTGTGTGTTTGTTGTGTGTGCATGTGTGTCTGTTTGTGTGTAATTGTGTAAATTGTGTATGTGTTTGGTAAGTGGTTGTATGTTTGTTGGGTGTGTGTGTGTGTGTGTGTGTGTGGTAGTTAGTGTGTGTCCAATTGTGTGTGTGTGTGTGTGTGTGTTGGATGTGTGTGTCCATTTGTGTGTGTGTGTGTTGGATGTGTGTGTATGGTGAGTGTGTGTCCATTTGTGTGTGTGTGTGTGTGTGTGTGTGTGTGTAGTAGTAGTTAGTGTGTGTCCATTTGTGTGTGTGTGTTGGATGTGTATGCATGGTGAGTGTGTGTCCATTTGTGTGTGTGTGTGTGTGTGTGTGTTGGATGTGTGTGTATGGTGAGTGTGTGTCCATTTGTGTGTGTGTGTCCATTTGTGTGTGTGTGTGTGTTGGATGTGTGTGTGTGTGTGGTAGTTAGTGTGTGTCCATTTGTGTGTGTGTGTGTGTGTGTGTGTGTGTGTGTGTGTGTGTGTGTGTGTGTGTGTGTGTGTGTGTATGACCGACAGACAGTCAAACAGAGAGAATGTGTGTGCGTTGCCATGGTGACGTTGCCATGGTGAGGTTACCATGGTGAGGTTGCCATGTTGAGGTTACCATGTAACTGTTGGCTGGTGGCTTTAAGGTATGGTGGCAGCTTTAACCATAGGCTTTAACTGCTCTGTGACACCCTCAAACAGATCTAATGTACGACAAATCTGTACTTAGTACGAGCAAAAGGTTTACATTTTCCGAACCATAAGACCTTGCTGAACGCGTCCATGTCACTTTGGTGTTTCTAGAGTAAAAATTGTTGATTGGGTCGCAGGTTGGAAACTTTGGGACGTTTAGAAAATCAGCGCCAACTTTTGAATGGGAGTCAATGAGAGGAGAGAGGGAAATGGCTGCACTCGGAGGCTCCCAGTTTAAATTGTGTTTGTCTCTCTGGTTTTTTGAGCACATGAAGAGATCGAGGATGAGCTTGTCTACAAGCATGCCCGAAATTATGTGTGTAGAGTGTAATCTGTGGCCGTGCTGACAGGATAGAGAGAAAAATGTGAGAGGATTTTTAGACCCTCTGTCACTCTACCAACTGCCAACGTCCGAACATTCCGTCCCATTGACTTTCATGTTAAATCTGAATTTTGTCAGAAATTTTAATGATTTTAAAACTATACATATATCTGAAACTGTTGAAGATATCAATAAGCTGAGATATAGCTGAATAGTTGAAAGGTTTGTGAACAGTTTAAAAGTTGAATGAAGTCTGTAGCTGAAAGTATGCTGAAGCTATTAGAGGCTGAATGAAGCAGAAGATTTGAAGAGTTTGAAGACTGTTTCAATGTATTTCCTATGAGAGAAAAATTGCACAAAAAGTTAAATATTTTAAAAAGTATAAATAGTATGAAAGAGAAAAGTCATAGCAATATTGTCCTGAGAAAGCTGCACGTTTTGATATATGAATTGTTGAAATAGCACAAAGTATGAAGGAGCAGAAAACTGCTGAAAAAGGGTGGAAGAAGTAAGAATAATAACTAGAAAAAGATAGCATTTCCTGCAGAAAATGCGTGTGAATGCTGAAAGCAGCTGAACGCTGTTGCTGAAGCAATGCTGAATGAGCTGAAGAAATTGTTGAATCAATGCTAAATTAGTTGACGAAACTGCTAAAGCAATGTTGAAAAGACTAATGCTAGAGTAGAGTAGAGTAGAGAGTAGAGGAATACTTTATTCATCCCTAGGAGGGAAAAAGCTGAAACATATAACTTGTAGTGTGAGATGAATGCCTTTTTAAAGGTAAAAAGCAGTAGAAATGCTAAAGGGAGAAGAAAACATTGAAATTCTGCATGTTTAAATGTAATGGTTAAATAGTTGAAATCTGTAGCTAACCTGACAGGAAGGACAACTGATGAACCAGCACTAACATAGCTGAAGCAATGGCTGAGAATATATTTAAAAGTAGAAGATGTGAGACTTTGTATGAAATGGCTGGAAATTACTTGAATTGTCAAAGAAGAATTTGAAAAATTCCTGAATTAGGAAAAAAGTTAATGCCTACTGAAATACATTGTAAACTGACAGCAGAAGAACATTGTTGAAGAATATAGATCATTAGCATTAGCTGAGGAGTAGAACATGTAAACAGCGGGTTTAATGGTGTGAAATGGTTGAGAAGAGCCTCAGTAGTTTAGGATACGTGTAAAACAATGTGTTAAACATGACCAAAATGGAGAAATGTGTATTTTCAGTTTAAATAGCTAAAGAACAAAATTAACAGCAACGAGTCCATTAACTACAACAGGAAGATAGAGAGGTACATACAAAACAGTCAGACAACTGTAGGAAAAGTGTGTGTGTGTGTGTGTGTGTGTGGTAGTTAGTGTGTGTCCATTTGTGTGTGTGTGTTGGATTTGTGTGCATGGTGAGTGTGTGTGTCCATTTGTGTGTGTGTGTGTTGGATGTGTGTGTGTGTGGTAGTTAGTGTGTGTCCATTTGTGTGTGTGTGTGTGTGTGTGTGTGTGTGTGTGGTAGTTAGTGTGTGTGTGTGTGTGTGTGTGTGTGTGTGTGTGTGTGTGTGTGTGTGTGTGTGTGTGTGTGACACTGACAGACTGAGAGAGAATGTGTGTGATAGATATATGAATTGTTGAAATAGCACAAAGTATGAAGGAGGAGTTAGATCCTGAAAAAGAGCGGAAGAAGTAAGAATAATAATAAGATAGATAGATAGATAGATAGATAGATAGATAGATAGATAGATAGATAGATAGATAGATAGATAGATAGATAGATAGATAGATAGATAGATAGATAGATAGATAGATATCTGAGAATTCTCCATCAGCAGCAGCAGCAGCATTATGAGCTCCTGAGGTTGATCTCTTTTTTCTGTTTTAAGATGAGATAAACTTTCAATTTTGTGTCAAATTTTGAAGAAGATACACTTTTAAAGCAATTACCTCCTGAAAGAAGAAGAACGGAAAAGAAAACACCAAAGAAAACTTGGAGAAATCCATCTGAACTGAGGAGTCCAGCAAAGAAGTTCAGCCAACTGCCAAACTGACAGTGAGTCAAACAGTCCTGAGGACAACAAACAGAGACCTGACAGAGACCAAGAAGAGGGACAACAACCAGTAACTGAAGTGAGTGACAACACCAGAGGAAGTATAACCTGAAAAGGGGCTTACAAAACAAAATAATAACTACCAAACTAATTTAAGTTAGTTTGTAGTTAATGCTAACAGCTAGCCAACAAGACAGTAAGCCATAGCAACGGTCACTAAGGAATTGGAACACAGCCATGCAGCACCAGCAGAGTTCCAGAGCCTCAGTCACAGACACCCTGCCATCCATAGACACAGCGCAGAAGGCTGTTCCTCTCTTCTACCCACAAGAGGTGAAGAATGAAACCAGCAGGAAGGCCTACAAGCAGAAGGTTTTGAGGGAAAGGCCAGAGACACTCTTCTCTGACTCCTATAAGACCGGAGACATCAGCAACTTCATCTTCTTTACTGAGCAGCCACTGGCATGGCACGCTGCCATCAGGAGCCACTACCCCTCGGTGAAGAAGGAGGGCATCTGTAATGGATGGAAGCTGAAGATCAGAGAAGCAGAGGACCCAGACTTCCCCATGACCTCAGTCAACCTCTACAAGAACGGGACCGTCATGGTGCAGGGGAACCTCAGGCAGTTTGAGCTGGACTTCCTCCTCATCAAGGAAAGAGCTCAGCTGGAGAAGACCACCCCGCCTGATGACACCCCCACCCTGCCAGACACAGACACCACATCCACCCCCACCTGCCCCCCTGCCGACCAGCCCTCTGAGAAGAGTGAGCCCCCTGCTCTGAACAGACTCAGGACCCCCAGCTGACCTCCACCATCACTGACATGAAGGTGAAGTTCAGTGAGCTGGAGAGAGAGCTGGTCCAGCTGAGAGAGCTGATGAGCCATCAGCCGAGCCAGGAGGAGGAGAAGACCTGCAGCCTCAGCACAGAGCTGAGCAGACTGAGACAGGGCAGAGACCAGGACCAGACTGAGCTGAGCAGACTGAGACAGGACAGAGACCAGGATCAGACTGAGGACGGAGATCAGAGAGCTGCAGCAGCACCAGGAGAGACACATGGCAGCGCTGAGCGCTCTGACAGAGGAGGTGAAGGAGCTGAGAGAGGAGAGAGAGAACACCAGGAGAGAGCTGGCCTCTCTGTCACAGAAGCTCCAGGACAGAGACAGAGACCCCCCAGGCCTGACAGGACAGCTAGACCCTCACCCAGACCACAACCAGGACCCTGGAAGCTCCACTCAGAACCACCGGGACCAATATGCTCCCCCCACTCAGAACCACCAGGACCGAGAGGCCCCACCCACTCAGAACCACCAGGACCGAGAGGCCCCACCAACCCAGCAGCTCCCTTCTAGTCCACAGACCAACACTACACCCAGACCCCCCCCCAGCCCTCTGGTGGACTCCACCCCTCGTCCATCCAGTCCGGCGCAGCAACCAGACATCGTCATCCTCATCGACTCCAATGGAAAGTTCTTAGATGAAAAGAAACTGTTCCCCAACCACAACGTGTCCAAACTGTGGTGTCCAACCAGCCGCCAGGCCCTGGAGCTGCTGTCGGTGGAGCAGCTGGGCTCCCCCAGCCACATCATCATCCACACCGGCACCAACGAGCTGAGGACGCAGCAGGACAGAGTGTCAGAGTCCCTCAGAGGAGTCATAGAGAAAGCCTCCAGCACCTTCCCCACCAGCAGAGTGGTGGTGTCCACCCTGCTGCCCAGGAGAGACTTCCACCCAGACACCATCCACAGGATCAACAGCAGCGTCTCCAGAGACTGTGTCCTGAGGCCCAACGTCCACCTGGCCCACCACCCCTCCCTGGACATCAGCTGCCTCTATGACAACGTGCACCTCTTTAAAAACATCGTCCCCGTCTTCGCCCGGACACTGAAGGACGTCGCTCTCAACCGAGACCAGTCCACCCCCCGCAGAAGGAGCAGCTCGGCCCACAGCCCCCCCGACCGACATCCAGACCACCCAGACCTCCCAGACCTTCCAGACCATCCAGACCATCTCCACGGAGACCCCAGGCAGCTACGAGCCCCCTCACACCTACCCAGAGCCCCTCCTACCCCAAGAGCCCCAATCCACCGCCATCACCAGGAGCCAGGCCCCAGCCCACTGAACTACAGCCAGGTGGTGAGGAGAGCAGCAGACCCCCCCTTACCCTTCTAACCCCTACCCCCACCCCTACACCCCCACACAGCCAGCTGAGAGACATCCAACACATGCTGAGCCTGCTCTGCTCCCACCTGATGGGCCAAGTACAGTAGACAATCATATCTATTATTATTTATTTATTTGTTCATTTTTAAATATTATTATATTATTAGATTGAAACGAATACCTAAAATGCATTAGAATTAATCTCTTCATTGTCAGTAGGATTGGAAGTTTATCTCATTTTAACACTGAATGCATCATTTGAGTTTTATAGTTAATGAATTCTAAATCGTTTGTTATTTCATGTTGGAACATCCAGGGTCTGAGGTCCTCGGCTTTTGGCCTGAAGAGCAGGACCCCAGACTTTAATAGAGAAATAGAACAATCTGATATCATTGTGTTGCAGGAAACTTGGAATAGAGGAGACATGCCCACTGGTTGTCCTCTGGGGTATAGAGAAGTGGTTTTTCCATCCACGAAACTTAAGAATGTAAGCCAAGGCAGAGATTCAGGGGGGATGTTGATCTGGTACAAGGCAAACCTCACTCATTCAATAGAGTTCATCAAAAAAGGAAATTTTTCAATTTGGTTCAAAATAAAAAAAGAGGCTGTCTCCACAGAAAAAGACCTATTCCTGTGCACAGCCTATATCCCCCCATCAGAGTCCCCTTACTACAACGAAAACACCTTTACCATTCTGGAAGACGAAATCAACTATTTACCAGACACAGGGAAACGTGCTGATCTGTGGTGACCTCAACGCCAGAACAGGCACAGAACCTGACTTAATAGATACACATGGGGACAAACACATACCTGGCCAGATCAACATCCCCCTCCTCCACATCAGCACAGAAACAATCTAGACAAAACAGTCAACAGAAATGGGCATCAACTGCTGCAGATGTGTCGCACGCTGGGTCTGTACATAGTCAACGGTCGGCTTCGAGGGGACTCCTTTGGTCTCTACACATACAGCTCTCCTCTTGGCAACAGCACAGTAGACTATAGTATTACAGACCTAGACCCCTCCTATCTAAGAGCATTCACCGTCAGCCCCCTAACGCCCCTATCAGATCACAGCAAAATCACCCTGTACATTAGGAAGAGCCCAACAGACCCCCATGTAGCAGAGCCCAGCAGACTCAACCCATCCAAACAGCCTTATAGGTGGACAAGTCATAGCGAAGATGACTACCAGAGAGCCATCGGGCACCCAACTATCCAAATGAAGTTGGACCATTTTCTCTCCACCTTATATCCCCACAACAAAGATGGCCTCAATCAGGCTGTTGGGGATATCAATGACATATTTGACAAAACAGCACTTCTGTCCAATCTGAGCAAACCTCATCATCACAGTTCAAACAAATCTACTCATGAAAAGTGGTTTGACTCTGACTGCAGGTGTCTGAGAAAAACACTCCGTAAATTATCCAATGAAAAACACCGGCAACCTGACAATCATGAGCTCCGCCTTCGCTATTGTGAATCATTGAAATTATACAGAAAAACACTAAGCTCTAAAAAGAAGCAACACGAACAGCAACTCCTCGAAGAAATTGAAGAATCCATTGATTCAAATAATTTTTGGAAAAAATGGCATTCATTCAACAAATCACACAAAGAAGAATTGGCAATTCAAAATGGTGAAATTTGGAAAAAAACACTTTGAAAATCTATACAGTACAATCACTCCGAATTCAGCCCAAAATAATCTGCTAAACAAATTAGAAACTCTTGAATCAGTCGTTAAAGACAACCAAAACCCATTAGATCATGAAATTAGTGAAGAGGAGCTACTGACCAAGATCCAGGCCCTGCAGCCAAGGAAGGCAAGTGGACCGGATCGCATCTTAAATGAAATGCTTCGGTTCGGCAGCCATAAAATCAAGACTGCCATACTGAAATTATTTAATATCATCTTGAACATCGGTCATTTTCCAGACACCTGGGGCCAAGGGATTATCACTCCAATCCATAAAAGTGGAGACAAGTACGAGCCCAACAACTACAGAGGCATATGTGTCAGCAGCAACCTGGGGAAGTTGTTCTGCAGCATCTTAAACAGCCGTCTGCAAAACTTCCTCAGTGAACATAATGTCCTGAGCAAGAGTCAGATTGGATTTACTCCACAACACAGAACCACTGACCACATCTACACCCTCCACACCCTCATCCAGAAACACGTCCACCACAACAAAAACAAAATATTCTCTTGTTTTGTAGATTTCAAGAAAGCATTCGACTCAATTTGGCATCATGGTCTGTTTCTGAAACTACTAGAAAAAGGTATTGGGGGAAAAACCTATGATATAATCAAGACAATGTACATAAATAATCAATGCGCTGTAAAAATTGGAATCATGGTAACCAACTTCTTCCCCCAAAGTAGAGGGGTGAAGCAGGGCTGCAGTCTCAGCCCCACCCTCTTCAATATTTATATTGATGATTTGGCCAAATCCCTGGTAGAGTCAGACATCCCTGGTCTCACGCTCTCTGACACTGAAGTCAAGTGTCTACTCTTTGCAGATGATCTAATCCTGCTCGCTCCATCTAAGGAGGCTTTACAAAAGCAATTAGATCATCTGCAAAAGTTCTGTCAGACCTGGGCCCTGACCATTAACCTGGACAAAACCAGAGTCATGGTCTTCCAGAAACGACCCAAGTGTCAGAAAGACCAACACAGGTTCCTCCTGGACTCTACAGACATACAACACACACACAGCTACACATACCTCGGATTAAACATTACAGCCACAGGAAATTTCAATCTGGCCATTAACGATCTGCGAGACAAGGGCAGAAGAGCTTTCTGGTCCATTAAAAAATCCTCATGTATTGATATCCCGTTAGAGTCTGGATGAAAATATTTAAATTGGTAATTGAACCTATTATACTATATGGTAGTGAGGTGTGGGGTCCTCTTGTAACCCAAGACTTTGAAAAATGGGACAAACACCCGATCGAAAGCCTGCATACCGAGATTTGCAAAAACATCCTCAAAGTCCATAGGAACACCCCCAATAACGGATGCAGAGCTGAATTAGGCCAATTTCCCCTTTTAATTCGGATCCAAAAAAGAGCAATAAAATTCTATCAACACCTCAAAGCCAGCGACCCCAACTCCTACCACCACAAAGCCCTGCAGTGCCAAGAGGAGAGCAAAGACAGGAGTCCCCTCAGCCAGCTGGTCCACAGGCTCAGCTCCACCAGCACCGAGTACCAAGACCACCCTCACACAATCCGGCCCCACCAAATTATAGAAAAACAAAAGACAATTACATCAACTATTGGACATGTACAACCAAAACCCAAAGCAAACTACAATGCTATTTGGCCCTAAACAAAGAATACTCCATGGCAGATTACTTGAGTTCAGTAACTGACCCCAGACTGAGGAAAACCTTGACTATGTACAGACTCAGCGGCCACAGCCTGGCTTTAGAGAGCGGCCGCCACAGACAGACCTGGCTGCCCAGAGACCAGCGCATCTGTCAGCTCTGTCCACATAGACAGGTGGAGACAGAGCAGCACTTCCTGCTGCACTGTGACGCATACACACACATCAGAACACAGACATACACTAACATCACACTAACAACACCCAACTTCACCCAACTCTCAGACCAGGACAAATTCTGTCATTTGTTAGGAGAACAAAGAGCCACTGCTTTAGAAGCAGCAAAATATGTTTGTGCCTGTCACAAAAAGAGAGAAGAGCTGCTCAACATGAGCTCCTCTATATGAGCAGCTGCTGCTGCTCCTGTTGAGTTTTACCTGCTAAATGATATCTACACTGTTTGTTCATGAGTATCATCTGTATTATTATATTATCTGTTTATTTATTTATATTGTATGTGTTATTTTACCATTTTTGTAATGCTTTGGCAATATTGTAATGACAGTCATGCCAATAAAGCTTGTGAAATTGAAATTGAAATTGATAGATAGATAGATATAGAGAGAAGGAGAGAGGGAGAGAGAGGGAGGGAGAGATGGAGGGAAGGATAGAGAGAGGGAGGGAGAGAGGGAAGGAGGGAGACAGAAGAGAGAGAGGGAAGGATACAGAGAGGGAGGAAGGGAGGGAGAGAGGGAAGGAGGGAGAGAGGGAAGGAGGGAGACAGAAGAGAGAGAGGGAGGAAGGGAGGGAGAGAGGGAAGGAGGGAGACAGAAGAGAGAGAGGGAAGGATAGAGAGAGGGAGGAAGGGAGGGAGAGAGGGAAGGATAGAGAGAGGGAGGAAGGGAGGGAGAGAGGGAAGGAGGGAGACAGAAGAGAGAGAGGGAAGGATAGAGAGAGGGAGGAAGGGAGGGAGAGAGGGAAGGATAGAGAGAGGGAGGAAGGGAGGGATTATAATTATTATCATTTAGAAGTATATAGTATGAATAATATCATTTCAGACAGACAGACAGACAGACCCAGAGAGAACAAGAGAGAGAGACAAATAGAGAGGGTGACACAGAGAGAGAGAAAGAGAGAGAGAGAGAGAGAGAGAGAGAGAGAGATAGATAGATAGATAGATAGATAGATAGATAGATAGATAGATAGATAGATAGATAGATAGATAGATAGATAGATAGATAGATAGATAGATAGATAGACAGACAGACAGACAGACAGACAGACAGACAGACAGACAGACAGACGGACAAAGAGAGAGAGACAGATAGAGAGGGTGACACACACCCACAGATAGATAGATAGATAGATAGATAGATAGATAGATAGATAGATAGATAGATAGATAGATAGATAGATAGATAGATAGATAGATAGATAGATAGATAGATAGAGAGAGAGAGAGAGACAGACAGACAGACAGACAGACAGACAGACAGACAGACAGACAGACAGACAGACAGACAGACAGACAGACAGACAGACAGACAGACAGACAGACAGACAGACAGACAGACAGACAGACAGACAGACCATGCCACAGCATGGTGGCAGCTTTAACCATAGGCTTTAACTGCTCTGTGACACCCTCAAACAGATCTAATGTACGACAAATCTGTACTTAGTACGAGCAAAAGGTTTACATTTTCCGAACCATAAGACCTTGCTGAACGCGTCCGTGTCACTTTGGTGTTTCTAGAGTAAAAATTGTTGATTGTGTCGCAGGTTGGAAACTTTGGGACGTTTAGAAAATCAGCGCCTACTTTTGAATGGGAGTCAATGAGAGGAGAGAGGGAACTGGCCGCACTCAGAGGCTCCCAGTTTAAATTGTGTTTGTCTCTCTGGTTTTTTGAGCACATGAAGAGATCGAGGATGAGCTTGTCTACAAGCATGCCGAAATTATGTGTGTAGAGTGTAATCTGTGGCCGTGCTGACAGGATAGAGAGAAAATGTGAGAGGATTTTTAGACCCTCTGTCACTCTACCAACTGCCAACGTTCCGAACATTCCGTCCCATTGACTTTCATGTTAAATCTGAATTTTGTCAGAAATTTTAATGATTTTAAAACTATACATATATCTGAAACTGTTGAAGATATAAATAAGCTGAGATATAGCTGAATAGTTGAAAGGTTTGTGAACAGTTTAAAAGTTGAATGAAGTCTGTAGCTGAAAGTATGCTGAAGCTATTAGAGGCTGAATGAAGCAGAAGATTTGAAGAGTTTGAAGACTGTTTCAATTCATTTCCTATGAGAGAAAAATTGCAGAAAAAGTTAAATATTTTAAAAAGTATAAATAGTTGAAAAGAGAAAAGTCATAGCAACATTGTCCTGAGAAAGCTGCACGTTTTGATATATGAATTGTTGAAATAGCACAAAGTATGAAGGAGCAGAAAACTGCTGAAAAAGGGTGGAAGAAGTAAGAATAATAATAATAATAATAATAAGTATAAAGATTTGAATAACAATAGTGTGAATGCTTGCAGCATTCACACTAATAACTAGAAAAAGATAGCATTTCCTGCAGAAAATGCGTGTGAATGCTGAAAGCAGCTGAACGCTGTTGCTGAAGCAATGCTGAATGAGCTGAAGAAATTGTTGAATCAATGCTAAATTAGTTGACGAAACTGCTAAAGCAATGTTGAAAAGACTAATGCTAGAGTAGAGTAGAGTAGAGTAGAGTAGATTAGAGTAGAGTAGAGTAGAGTAGAGTAGAGTAGAGTAGAGTAGAGTAGAGTGGAGTATAGTAGAGAGTAGAGGAATACTTTATTCATCCCTAGGAGGGAAAAAGCTTAAACATATAACTTGTAGAAAGGTAAAAAGCAGTAGAAATACTAAAGGGAGAAGAAAACATTGAAATTCTGCATGTTTAAATGTAATGGTTAAATAGATGAAATCTGTAGCTAACCTGACAGGAAGGACAACTGATGAACCAGCACTAACATAGCTGAAGCAATGGCTGAGAATATATTTAAAAGTAGAAGATGTGAGACTTTGTATGAAATGGCTGGAAATTACTTGAATTGTCAAAGAAGAGTTTGAAAAATTCCTGAATTAGGAAAAAAGTTAATGCCTACTGAAATACATTGTAAACTGACAGCAGAAGAACATTGTTGAAGAATATAGATGGAGCATTAGCTGAGGAGTAGAACATGTAAACAGCGGGTTTAATGGTGTGAAATGGTTGAGAAGAGCCTCAGTAGTTTAGGATACGTGTAAAACAATGTGTTCAACATGAACAAAATGGGGAAATGTGTATTTTCAGTTTAAATAGCTAAAGAACAAAATTAACAGCAACGAGTCCATTAACTACAACAGGAAGATAGAGAGGTACATACAAAACAGTCAGACAACTGTAGGAAAAGTGTGTGCGGTTAGTGTGTCCATTTGTGTGTGTGTTTGTTTTGTGTGCATGTGTGTCTGTTTGTGTGTAATTGTGTAAATTGTGTATGTGTTTGGTAAGTGGTTGTATGTTTGTTGGGTGTGTGTGTGTGTGTGTGTGTGTGTGTGCGCGCGCGTGTGTGGTAGTTAGTGTGTGTGTGTATGGTGAGTGTGTGTCCATTTGTGTGTGAGTGTGTGTCCATGTGTGTGTGTGTGTGTGTGTGTGTGGTAGTTAGTGTGTGTCCATTTGTGTGTGTGTGTGTGTGTGTGTGTGTGTGTTGGATGTGTGTGTATGGTGAGTGTGTGTCCATTTGTGTGTGTGTGTGTGTGTGTGTGTGTGTGTGTGTGTGTGTGTGTGTGTGTGTGTGGTAGTTAGTGTGTGTCCATTTGTGTGTGTGTGTGTGTGTGTGTGTGTGAGACACTGACAGACTGAGAGAGAATGTGTGTGATAGATATATGAATTGTTGAAATAGCACAAAGTATGAAGGAGGAGTTAGATCCTGAAAAAGAGCGGAAGAAGTAAGAATAATAATTAGATAGATAGATAGATAGATAGATAGATAGATAGATAGATAGATAGATAGATAGATAGATAGATAGATAGATAGATAGATAGATAGATAGATAGACAGACAAAGAGAGAGAGAGAGACAGATAGAGAGGGTGACAGAGGGAGAAAGAGAGACAGAGAGTGAAACACACACACAGACACACACACACACACACACACACACACACACACACAGGTAGATAGATAGACAGACAGATAGATAAATAGACAGACAGACAGATAGATAGATCTAGAGAGAAGGAGAGAGGGAGAGAGAGGGAGGGAGGGAGAGAGGGAGGGAAGGATAGAGAGAGGGAGGAAGGGAGGGAGAGAGGGAAGGAGGGAGAGAGGGAAGGAGGGAGACAGAAGAGAGAGAGGGAAGGATAGAGAGAGGGAGGAAGGGAAGGAGAGAGGGAAGGATAGAGAGAGAGAGGAAGGGAGGGATTATAATTATTATTATTTAGAAGTATATAGTATTGAATAATATCATTTCAGACAGACAGACAGACCCAGAGAGAACAAGAGAGAGAGACAAATAGAGAGGGTGACACAGAGAGAGAGAAAGAGAGAGATAGATAGATAGATAGACAGACAGACAGACAGACAGACAGACAGACAGACAGACAGACAGACAGACAGACAGACAGACAAAGAGAGAGAGACAGATAGAGAGGGTGACACACACCCACAGATAGATAGATAGATAGATAGATAGATAGATAGATAGATAGATAGAGAGAGAGAGAGAGAGAGAGAGAGAGAGAGAGAGAGAGAGAGAGAGACAGACAGACAGACAGACCATGCCACAGCATGGTGGCAGCTTTAACCATAGGCTTTAACTGCTCTGTGACACCCTCAAACAGATCTAATGTACGACAAATCTGTACTTAGTACGAGCAAAAGGTTTACATTTTCCGAACCATAAGACCTTGCTGAACGCGTCCATGTCACTTTGGTGTTTCTAGAGTAAAAATTGTTGATTGTGTCGCAGGTTGGAAACTTTGGGACGTTTAGAAAATCAGCGCCTACTTTTGAATGGGAGTCAATGGGAGGAGAGAGGGAACTGGCTGCACTCGGAGGCTCTTAGTTTAAATTGTGTTCGTCTCTCTGGTTTTTTTGAGCACATGAAGAGATCGAGGATGAGCTTGTCTACAAACATGCCCGAAATTATGTGTGTAGAGTGTAATCTGTGGCCGTGCTGGCAGGATAGAGAGAAAAATGTGAGAGGATTTTTAGACCCTCTGTCACTCTACCAACTGCCAACGTCCGAACATTCCGTCCCATTGACTTTCATGTTAAATCTGAATTTTGTCAGAAATTTTAATGATTTTAAAACTATACATATATCTGAAACTGTTGAAGATATCAATAAGCTGAGATATAGCTGAATAGTTGAAAGGTTTGTGAACAGTTTAAAAGTTGAATGAAGTCTGTAGCTGAAAGTATGCTGAAGCTATTAGAGGCTGAATGAAGCAGAAGATTTGAAGAGTTTGAAGACTGTTTCAATTCATTTCCTATGGGAGAAAAATTGCACAAAAAGTTAAATATTTTAAAAAGTATAAATAGTATGAAAGAGAAAAGACATAGCATAAATGTCCTGAAAAAGCTGCACGTTTTGATATATGAATTGTTGAAATAGCACAAAGTATGAAGAAGGAGTTAAACGCAGAAAAAGGGAAGAAGAAGTAAGAATAAGAATAATAATAAGTATAAAGATTTGAATAACAATAGTGTGAATGCTTCCAGCATTCACACTAACTAGAAAAAGATAGCATTTCCTGCAGAAAATGCGTGTGAATGCTGAAAGCAGCTGAACGCTGTTGCTGAAGCAATGCTGAATGAGCTGAAGAAATTGTTGAATCAATGCTAAATTAGTTGACGAAACTGCTAAAGCAATGTTGAAAAGACTAATGCTAGAGTAGAGTAGAGTAGAGTAGAGTAGAGTAGAGAGTAGAGGAATACTTTATTCATCCCTAGGAGGGAAAAAGCTGAAACATATAACTTGTAGTGTGAGATGAATGCCTTTTTAAAGGTAAAAAGCAGTAGAAATGCTAAAGGGAGAAGAAAACATTGAAATTCTGCATGTTTAAATGTAATGGTTAAATAGTTGAAATCTGTAGCTAACCTGACAGGAAGGACAACTGATGAACCAGCACTAACATAGCTGAAGCAATGGCTGAGAATATATTTAAAAGTAGAAGATGTGAGACTTTGTATGAAATGGCTGGAAATTACTTGAATTGTCAAAGAAGAGTTTGAAAAATTCCTGAATTAGGAAAAAAGTTAATGCCTACTGAAATACATTGTAAACTGACAGCAGAAGAACATTGTTGAAGAATATAGATGGAGCATTAGCTGAGGAGTAGAACATGTAAACAGCGGGTTTAATGGTGTGAAATGGTTGAGAAGAGCCTCAGTAGTTTAGGATACGTGTAAAACAATGTGTTCAACATGACCAAAATGGGGAAATGTGTATTTTCAGTTTAAATAGCTAAAGAACAAAATTAACAGCAACGAGTCCATTAACTACAACAGGAAGATAGAGAGGTACATACAAAACAGTCAAACAACTGTAGGAAAAGTGTGTGTGTGTGTGTGTGTGTGTGTGTGTGTGTGTGTGTGTGTGTGTGAGAGAGAGAGTGAGGAAGATATACAAAAGTGTGTGTGTGTGTGTGTGTGTGTGTGTGTGTGTGTGTGTGTGTGTGTGTGTGTGTGTGTGTGTGTGTGTGTGTGTGTGTGTGTGTGTGTGTGTGTGAGTGAGGAAGATATACAAAAAGTTCTGGCCTGACAACTGTATGAAATGTGTGTGTGTTGGACGTGTGTGTCTGTTTGTGTATGGTTAGTGTGTGTCCATTTGTGTGTGTGTTTGTTGTGTGTGCATGTGTGTCTGTTTGTGTGTAATTGTGTAAATTGTGTATGTGTTTGGTAAGTGGTTGTATGTTTGTTGGGTGTGTGCGTGTGTGTGTGTGTGTGTGTGTGTGGGGTAGTTAGTGTGTGTCCATTTGTGTGTGTGTGTGTGTGTGTGTGTGTTGGATGTGTGTGTATGGTGAGTGTGTGTGTGTGTGTGGTAGTTAGTGTGTGTCCATTTGTGTGTGTGTGTGTGTGTGTGTGTTAGATGTGTGTGTATGGTGAGTGTGTGTCCATTTGTGTGCGTGTGTGTTGGATGTGTGTGTATGGTGTGTGTGTGTGTGTGTGTGTGTGTAGTAGTTAGTGTGTGTCCATTTGTGTGTGTGTGTTGGATGTGTATGCATGGTGAGTGTGTGTCCATTTGTGTGTGTGTGTGTGTGTTGGATGTGTGTGTATGGTGAGTGTGTGTCCATTTGTGTGTGTGTGTGTGTCCATTTGTGTGTGTGTGTGTGTGTGTGTGTGTGGTAGTTAGTGTGTGTCCATTTGTGTGTGTGTGTGTGTATGACCGACAGACAGTCAGACAGAGAGAATGTGTGCGTTGCCATGGTGACGTTGCCATGGTGAGGTTACCATGGTGAGGTTGCCATGGTGAGGTTACCATGTTGAGGTTACCATGTAACTGTTGGCTGGTGGCTTTAAGGTATGG
This sequence comes from Trachurus japonicus, assembly GCF_045865225.1. Taxonomy (NCBI): domain Eukaryota; kingdom Metazoa; phylum Chordata; class Actinopteri; order Carangiformes; family Carangidae; genus Trachurus; species Trachurus japonicus. Next base: position 6,075,755 of record NC_140919.1, on the reverse strand, counting down.
TGGCAGCTTTAACCATAGGCTTTAACTGCTCTGTGACACCCTCAAACAGATCTAATGTACGACAAATCTGTACTTAGTACGAGCAAAAGGTTTACATTTTCCGAACCATAAGACCTTGCTGAACGCGTCCGTGTCACTTTGGTGTTTCTAGAGTAAAAATTGTTGATTGTGTCGCAGGTTGGAAACTTTGGGACGTTTAGAAAATCAGCGCCTACTTTTGAATGGGAGTCAATGAGAGGAGAGAGGGAAATGGCTGCACTCGGAGGCTCCCAGTTTAAATTGTGTTCGTCTCTCTGGTTTTTTTGAGCACATGAAGAGATCAAGGATGAGCTTGTCTACAAGCATGCCCGAAATTATGTGTGTAAAGTGTAATCTGTGGCCGTACTGACAGGATAGAGAGAAAAATGTGAGAGGATTTTTAGACCCTCTGTCACTCTGCCAACTGCCAACGTCCGAACATTCCGTCCCATTGACTTTCATGTTAAATCTGAATTTTGTCAGAAATTTTAATGATTTTAAAACTATACATATATCTGAAACTGTTGAAGATATCAATAAGCTGAGATATAGCTGAATAGTTGAAAGGTTTGTGAACAGTTTAAAAGTTGAATGAAGTCTGTAGCTGAAAGTATGCTGAAGCTATTAGAGGCTGAATGAAGCAGAAGATTTGAAGAGTTTGAAGACTGTTTCAATGTATTTCCTATGAGAAAAAAATTGCAGAAAAAGTTAAATATTTTAAAAAGTATAAATAGTATGAAAGAGAAAAGACATAGCATAAATGTCCTGAAAAAGCTGCACGTTTTGATATATGAATTGTTGAAATAGCACAAAGTATGAAGAAGGAGTTAAACGCAGAAAAAGGGAAGAAGAAGTAAGAATAATAACTAGAAAAAGATAGCATTTCCTGCAGAAAATGCGTGTGAATGCTGAAAGCAGCTGAACGCTGTTGCTGAAGCAATGCTGAATGAGCTGAAGAAATTGTTGAATCAATGCTAAATTAGTTGACGAAACTGCTAAAGCAATGTTGAAAAGACTAATGCTAGAGTAGAGTAGAGTAGAGAGTAGAGGAATACTTTATTCATCCCTAGGAGGGAAAAAGCTGAAACATATAACTTGTAGTGTGAGATGAATGCCTTTTTAAAGGTAAAAAGCAGTAGAAATGCTAAAGGGAGAAGAAAACATTGAAATTCTGCATGTTTAAATGTAATGGTTAAATAGTTGAAATCTGTAGCTAACCTGACAGGAAGGACAACTGATGAACCAGCACTAACATAGCTGAAGCAATGGCTGAGAATATATTTAAAAGTAGAAGATGTGAGACTTTGTATGAAATGGCTGGAAATTACTTGAATTGTCAAAGAAGAATTTGAAAAATTCCTGAATTAGGAAAAAAGTTAATGCCTACTGAAATACATTGTAAACTGACAGCAGAAGAACATTGTTGAAGAATATAGATCATTAGCATTAGCTGAGGAGTAGAACATGTAAACAGCGGGTTTAATGGTGTGAAATGGTTGAGAAGAGCCTCAGTAGTTTAGGATACGTGTAAAACAATGTGTTAAACATGACCAAAATGGAGAAATGTGTATTTTCAGTTTAAATAGCTAAAGAACAAAATTAACAGCAACGAGTCCATTAACTACAACAGGAAGATAGAGAGGTACATACAAAACAGTCAGACAACTGTAGGAAAAGTGTGTGTGTGTGTGTGTGTGTGTGGTAGTTAGTGTGTGTCCATTTGTGTGTGTGTGTTGGATTTGTGTGCATGGTGAGTGTGTGTGTCCATTTGTGTGTGTGTGTGTTGGATGTGTGTGTGTGGTAGTTAGTGTGTGTCCATTTTTGTGTATGTGTGTGTGTGTGTGTGTGTGTGGTAGTTAGTGTGTGTGTGTGTGTGTGTGTGTGTGTGTGTGTGTGTGTGTGTGTGTGTGTGTGTGTGTGACACTGACAGACTGAGAGAGAATGTGTGTGATAGATATATGAATTGTTGAAATAGCACAAAGTATGAAGGAGGAGTTAGATCCTGAAAAAGAGCGGAAGAAGTAAGAATAATAATAAGATAGATAGATAGATAGATAGATAGATAGATAGATAGATAGATAGATAGATAGATAGATAGATAGATAGATAGATAGATAGATAGATAGATAGATAGATAGATAGATAGATATCTGAGAATTCTCCATCAGCAGCAGCAGCAGCATTATGAGCTCCTGAGGTTGATCTCTTTTTTCTGTTTTAAGATGAGATAAACTTTCAATTTTGTGTCAAATTTTGAAGAAGATACACTTTTAAAGCAATTACCTCCCTGAAAGAAGAAGAACGGAAAAGAAAACACCAAAGAAAACTTGGAGAAATCCATCTGAACTGAGGAGTCCAGCAAAGAAGTTCAGCCAACTGCCAAACTGACAGTGAGTCAAACAGTCCTGAGGACAACAAACAGAGACCTGACAGAGACCAAGAAGAGGGACAACAACCAGTAACTGAAGTGAGTGACAACACCAGAGGAAGTATAACCTGAAAAAGGGCTTACAAAACAAAATAATAACTACCAAACTAATTTAAGTTAGTTTGTAGTTAATGCTAACAGCTAGCCAACAAGACAGTAAGCCATAGCAACGGTCACTAAGGAATTGGAACACAGCCATGCAGCACCAGCAGAGTTCCAGAGCCTCAGTCACAGACACCCTGCCATCCATAGACACAGCGCAGAAGGCTGTTCCTCTCTTCTACCCACAAGAGGTGAAGAATGAAACCAGCAGGAAGGCCTACAAGCAGAAGGTTTTGAGGGAAAGGCCAGAGACACTCTTCTCTGACTCCTATAAGACCGGAGACATCAGCAACTTCATCTTCTTTACTGAGCAGCCACTGGCATGGCACGCTGCCATCAGGAGCCACTACCCCTCGGTGAAGAAGGAGGGCATCTGTAATGGATGGAAGCTGAAGATCAGAGAAGCAGAGGACCCAGACTTCCCCATGACCTCAGTCAACCTCTACAAGAACGGGACCGTCATGGTGCAGGGGAACCTCAGGCAGTTTGAGCTGGACTTCCTCCTCATCAAGGAAAGAGCTCAGCTGGAGAAGACCACCCCGCCTGATGACACCCCCACCCTGCCAGACACAGACACCACATCCACCCCCACCTGCCCCCCTGCCGACCAGCCCTCTGAGAAGAGTGAGCCCCCCTGCTCTGAACAGACTCAGGACCCCCAGCTGACCTCCACCATCACTGACATGAAGGTGAAGTTCAGTGAGCTGGAGAGAGAGCTGGTCCAGCTGAGAGAGCTGATGAGCCATCAGCCGAGCCAGGAGGAGGAGAAGACCTGCAGCCTCAGCACAGAGCTGAGCAGACTGAGACAGGGCAGAGACCAGGACCAGACTGAGCTGAGCAGACTGAGACAGGACAGAGACCAGGATCAGACTGAGGACGGAGATCAGAGAGCTGCAGCAGCACCAGGAGAGACACATGGCAGCGCTGAGCGCTCTGACAGAGGAGGTGAAGGAGCTGAGAGAGGAGAGAGAGAACACCAGGAGAGAGCTGGCCTCTCTGTCACAGAAGCTCCAGGACAGAGACAGAGACCCCCCAGGCCTGACAGGACAGCTAGACCCTCACCCAGACCACAACCAGGACCCTGGAAGCTCCACTCAGAACCACCGGGACCAATATGCTCCCCCCACTCAGAACCACCAGGACCGAGAGGCCCCACCCACTCAGAACCACCAGGACCGAGAGGCCCCACCAACCCAGCAGCTCCCTTCTAGTCCACAGACCAACACTACACCCAGACCCCCCCCCAGCCCTCTGGTGGACTCCACCCCTCGTCCATCCAGTCCGGCGCAGCAACCAGACATCGTCATCCTCATCGACTCCAATGGAAAGTTCTTAGATGAAAAGAAACTGTTCCCCAACCACAACGTGTCCAAACTGTGGTGTCCAACCAGCCGCCAGGCCCTGGAGCTGCTGTCGGTGGAGCAGCTGGGCTCCCCCAGCCACATCATCATCCACACCGGCACCAACGAGCTGAGGACGCAGCAGGACAGAGTGTCAGAGTCCCTCAGAGGAGTCATAGAGAAAGCCTCCAGCACCTTCCCCACCAGCAGAGTGGTGGTGTCCACCCTGCTGCCCAGGAGAGACTTCCACCCAGACACCATCCACAGGATCAACAGCAGCGTCTCCAGAGACTGTGTCCTGAGGCCCAACGTCCACCTGGCCCACCACCCCTCCCTGGACATCAGCTGCCTCTATGACAACGTGCACCTCTTTAAAAACATCGTCCCCGTCTTCGCCCGGACACTGAAGGACGTCGCTCTCAACCGAGACCAGTCCACCCCCCGCAGAAGGAGCAGCTCGGCCCACAGCCCCCCCAGACCGACATCCAGACCACCCAGACCTCCCAGACCTTCCAGACCATCCAGACCATCTCCACGGAGACCCCAGGGCAGCTACGAGCCCCCTCACACCTACCCAGAGCCCCTCCTACCCCCAAGAGCCCCAATCCACCGCCATCACCAGGAGCCAGGCCCCAGCCCACTGAACTACAGCCAGGTGGTGAGGAGAGCAGCAGACCCCCCCCTTACCCTTCCAACCCCTACCCCCACCCCTACACCCCCACACAGCCAGCTGAGAGACATCCAACACATGCTGAGCCTGCTCTGCTCCCACCTGATGGGCCAAGTACAGTAGACAATCATATCTATTATTATTTATTTATTTGTTCATTTTTAAATATTATTATATTATTAGATTGAAACGAATACCTAAAATGCATTAGAATTAATCTCTTCATTGTCAGTAGGATTGGAAGTTTATCTCATTTTAACACTGAATGCATCATTTGAGTTTTATAGTTAATGAATTCTAAATCGTTTGTTATTTCATGTTGGAACATCCAGGGTCTGAGGTCCTCGGCTTTTGGCCTGAAGAGCAGGACCCCAGACTTTAATAGAGAAATAGAACAATCTGATATCATTGTGTTGCAGGAAACTTGGAATAGAGGAGACATGCCCACTGGTTGTCCTCTGGGGTATAGAGAAGTGGTTTTTCCATCCACGAAACTTAAGAATGTAAGCCAAGGCAGAGATTCAGGGGGGATGTTGATCTGGTACAAGGCAAACCTCACTCATTCAATAGAGTTCATCAAAAAAGGAAATTTTTCAATTTGGTTCAAAATAAAAAAAGAGGCTGTCTCCACAGAAAAAGACCTATTCCTGTGCACAGCCTATATCCCCCCATCAGAGTCCCCTTACTACAACGAAAACACCTTTACCATTCTGGAAGACGAAATCAACTATTTACCAGACACAGGGAAACGTGCTGATCTGTGGTGACCTCAACGCCAGAACAGGCACAGAACCTGACTTAATAGATACACATGGGGACAAACACATACCTGGCCAGATCAACATCCCCCCTCCTCCACATCAGCACAGAAACAATCTAGACAAAACAGTCAACAGAAATGGGCATCAACTGCTGCAGATGTGTCGCACGCTGGGTCTGTACATAGTCAACGGTCGGCTTCGAGGGGACTCCTTTGGTCTCTACACATACAGCTCTCCTCTTGGCAACAGCACAGTAGACTATAGTATTACAGACCTAGACCCTCCTATCTAAGAGCATTCACCGTCAGCCCCCTAACGCCCCTATCAGATCACAGCAAAATCACCCTGTACATTAGGAAGAGCCCAACAGACCCCCATGTAGCAGAGCCCAGCAGACTCAACCCATCCAAACAGCCTTATAGGTGGACAAGTCATAGCGAAGATGACTACCAGAGAGCCATCGGGCACCCAACTATCCAAATGAAGTTGGACCATTTTCTCTCCACCTTATATCCCCACAACAAAGATGGCCTCAATCAGGCTGTTGGGGATATCAATGACATATTTGACAAAACAGCACTTCTGTCCAATCTGAGCAAACCTCATCATCACAGTTCAAACAAATCTACTCATGAAAAGTGGTTTGACTCTGACTGCAGGTGTCTGAGAAAAACACTCCGTAAATTATCCAATGAAAAACACCGGCAACCTGACAATCATGAGCTCCGCCTTCGCTATTGTGAATCATTGAAATTATACAGAAAAACACTAAGCTCTAAAAAGAAGCAACACGAACAGCAACTCCTCGAAGAAATTGAAGAATCCATTGATTCAAATAATTTTTGGAAAAAATGGCATTCATTCAACAAATCACACAAAGAAGAATTGGCAATTCAAAATGGTGAAATTTGGAAAAAAACACTTTGAAAATCTATACAGTACAATCACTCCGAATTCAGCCCAAAATAATCTGCTAAACAAATTAGAAACTCTTGAATCAGTCGTTAAAGACAACCAAAACCCATTAGATCATGAAATTAGTGAAGAGGAGCTACTGACCAAGATCCAGGCCCTGCAGCCAAGGAAGGCAAGTGGACCGGATCGCATCTTAAATGAAATGCTTCGGTTCGGCAGCCATAAAATCAAGACTGCCATACTGAAATTATTTAATATCATCTTGAACATCGGTCATTTTCCAGACACCTGGGCCAAGGGATTATCACTCCAATCCATAAAAGTGGAGACAAGTACGAGCCCAACAACTACAGAGGCATATGTGTCAGCAGCAACCTGGGGAAGTTGTTCTGCAGCATCTTAAACAGCCGTCTGCAAAACTTCCTCAGTGAACATAATGTCCTGAGCAAGAGTCAGATTGGATTTACTCCACAACACAGAACCACTGACCACATCTACACCCTCCACACCCTCATCCAGAAACACGTCCACCACAACAAAAACAAAATATTCTCTTGTTTTGTAGATTTCAAGAAAGCATTCGACTCAATTTGGCATCATGGTCTGTTTCTGAAACTACTAGAAAAAGGTATTGGGGGAAAAACCTATGATATAATCAAGACAATGTACATAAATAATCAATGCGCTGTAAAAATTGGAATCATGGTAACCAACTTCTTCCCCCAAAGTAGAGGGGTGAAGCAGGGCTGCAGTCTCAGCCCCACCCTCTTCAATATTTATATTGATGATTTGGCCAAATCCCTGGTAGAGTCAGACATCCCTGGTCTCACGCTCTCTGACACTGAAGTCAAGTGTCTACTCTTTGCAGATGATCTAATCCTGCTCGCTCCATCTAAGGAGGCTTTACAAAAGCAATTAGATCATCTGCAAAAGTTCTGTCAGACCTGGGCCCTGACCATTAACCTGGACAAAACCAGAGTCATGGTCTTCCAGAAACGACCCAAGTGTCAGAAAGACCAACACAGGTTCCTCCTGGACTCTACAGACATACAACACACACACAGCTACACATACCTCGGATTAAACATTACAGCCACAGGAAATTTCAATCTGGCCATTAACGATCTGCGAGACAAGGGCAGAAGAGCTTTCTGGTCCATTAAAAAATCCTCATGTATTGATATCCCCGTTAGAGTCTGGATGAAAATATTTAAATTGGTAATTGAACCTATTATACTATATGGTAGTGAGGTGTGGGGTCCTCTTGTAACCCAAGACTTTGAAAAATGGGACAAACACCCGATCGAAAGCCTGCATACCGAGATTTGCAAAAACATCCTCAAAGTCCATAGGAACACCCCCAATAACGGATGCAGAGCTGAATTAGGCCAATTTCCCCTTTTAATTCGGATCCAAAAAAGAGCAATAAAATTCTATCAACACCTCAAAGCCAGCGACCCCAACTCCTACCACCACAAAGCCCTGCAGTGCCAAGAGGAGAGCAAAGACAGGAGTCCCCTCAGCCAGCTGGTCCACAGGCTCAGCTCCACCAGCACCGAGTACCAAGACCACCCTCACACAATCCGGCCCCACCAAATTATAGAAAAACAAAAAGACAATTACATCAACTATTGGACATGTACAACCAAAACCCAAAGCAAACTACAATGCTATTTGGCCCTAAACAAAGAATACTCCATGGCAGATTACTTGAGTTCAGTAACTGACCCCAGACTGAGGAAAACCTTGACTATGTACAGACTCAGCGGCCACAGCCTGGCTTTAGAGAGCGGCCGCCACAGACAGACCTGGCTGCCCAGAGACCAGCGCATCTGTCAGCTCTGTCCACATAGACAGGTGGAGACAGAGCAGCACTTCCTGCTGCACTGTGACGCATACACACACATCAGAACACAGACATACACTAACATCACACTAACAACACCCAACTTCACCCAACTCTCAGACCAGGACAAATTCTGTCATTTGTTAGGAGAACAAAGAGCCACTGCTTTAGAAGCAGCAAAATATGTTTGTGCCTGTCACAAAAAGAGAGAAGAGCTGCTCAACATGAGCTCCTCTATATGAGCAGCTGCTGCTGCTCCTGTTGAGTTTTACCTGCTAAATGATATCTACACTGTTTGTTCATGAGTATCATCTGTATTATTATATTATCTGTTTATTTATTTATATTGTATGTGTTATTTTACCATTTTTGTAATGCTTTGGCAATATTGTAATGACAGTCATGCCAATAAAGCTTGTGAAATTGAAATTGAAATTGATAGATAGATAGATATAGAGAGAAGGAGAGAGGGAGAGAGAGGGAGGGAGAGATGGAGGGAAGGATAGAGAGAGGGAGGGAGAGAGGGAAGGAGGGAGACAGAAGAGAGAGAGGGAAGGATACAGAGAGGGAGGAAGGGAGGGAGAGAGGGAAGGAGGGAGAGAGGGAAGGAGGGAGACAGAAGAGAGAGAGGGAGGAAGGGAGGGAGAGAGGGAAGGAGGGAGACAGAAGAGAGAGAGGGAAGGATAGAGAGAGGG